>NC_037675.1:98034871-98152624 GCF_003255815.1 Theropithecus gelada | reverse complement strand
CTCATAGGTGGGAACTGAACAATGAGATCACTTGGACTCAGGAAGGGGAACATCACACACCGGGGCCTATCATGGGGAGGGGGGAGGGGGGAAGGATTGCATTGGGAGTTATACCTGATGCAAATGACGAGTTGATGGGTGCAGCAGACCAACATGGCACAAGTATACATATGTAACAAACCTGCACGTTATGCACATGTACCCTACAACTTAAAGTATAATAATAATAAATAAATTTAAAAAAAAAAAAAAAAAGAAGTACAATGGGAAATAACCCTGTGGGTTTCCTTCCTCCACTTTGATTGGACTGTTTGGAGGGCACTCGAGCCTACAAACGTAGACTTGTTCGGCAGCATACTGCAGGGCTCCACTACTCTGGCCTGCTAGGGTTCACCTGTGCTGGGATCAATTGGCAATGCCTCATATTTGTATATCACTTGCATTAGGTAAGTGCCTTACCTAATGTTTGGAGTATTTTTGTTGTTATTTTTATCATAACAACCTGTAAAGTTGTCTAGGATGACATTCTTAGATGAAGAAATGGAAGTTCAGAGACATAGAGTCACCTGCCCAAAATCACAGTGACCTAGAAGTCAAACAGGATCAAGAACTTAGATCTTCTGGTTGCTAGAGAATGATGCAGGATAAAGGAGCAAGGGTTTTGGACTCAAGGTGTGCATGCCCATGCTGCTCTGGCCCCTATTTGCAGTGAGCCATGTTTAAACCTCAGTTCACCTATTAGTGAATGTGGAGGATGAGGATGTAATGCTACTTCATGAAGCTGTTGGGATAATTGTATGAGGTAACATATATGGGGTGTACAGGGAAGGCCTTCAGAGTTTGCCTGATATGTTTGGCATTTATTTGGCAAGGCTTTCTGAGCGAATGAGTGACTACTACCTCTGTAAATTATGTAGGTGACTACAATTCAATTCTAGAATAAAGAGGGCAGGGCTTCTGCCTCCATGGGTGATGGACTGGAGGAGGCATTGTCTTTTTTGCCACGAGGTGTCATCAGCATTGGTTCAAGGCAAAAAGTTCCTCTGATCTGAGAGCACCAGATTGTCACGATTCTGCTGAGCAAACCCTGTTGCTCTTCATCACAAAGATCCCAATCCACTGAGATGCTACAGAGGGTACTGGCAGGGGCTGCATTTTCAGTGACTTTGAAATGCTGCTGCAGCTTTGGAGGGAAAGGGGTCCCCATGAGCTCAAGGAGTACACTAGAAAAAGCCCCAAATGCATCTGAAGTCCTAAGTTCCTATCAGCCTTTTGGTTGTGGAATTTCAAGTGTAATTTTCAAGTCTGCCCTGTATGGTTGCACAGGTGGCTTACCGCACAAGGCAGTGATTAGAGGTTGAAATCTGGTCTGCACTTTGCTTGCCAAGCCATGCACCTTGGAACAGGACTACACCAGCCCAGAGAAAAGGGTACATTTTCCTTGTTCTCACAAAGGCATTCCATGGGTCAGTGGCAGCCCTGGTCTATTGACTTTTTGGAGCTGCAGTTCTTCTCTGTATGAAATAAGAGATTTTTAGGGGTCCATCCCTAGAAATTCTAGATCCCTCTCCTTCCCATTTGCTATTACTTCGTTTCCCTTCCTTCCTATTCAGGGGGGAAAAAAAAGGCTTTTGGTTTGTCACTCTGAGCTTGCAGAAGAGAAGATGGAGAGAGATGCAGAGTGTAGGCAGAGCCTACAGGTATTTAGAGGATGAATATAGCAGGACTTTCCAGGGCCTGGATGTGAGGGGGACGGTGGGGGAGCTACCCCTCAGGCTTGAACTCAGAGTGGGTGGAGGAGCAGGAAGCCAAGTTTGGGAATGGGGTGTGGTGTGGAATGAGCTTATCCTAGGCAAGTGGGTTCATGGACCTTCCAGGAGAGATGCTCAGCCTGCACAGGTTTGAAACTCAGAAAATCAGCACGGACTAGAGGCACAAATTGAAGAGTCATGGGGCACATCACAGGCGAGCCCATCAGATCTGCACTCACGACTCCAACCGCTGTCAAAGAAGATAACTGTTTCAAAGCAGGAAAGGACAGGATCCTAGAGCCCACTTCGGCTCCAGTGCTTTAGAAGGCTTTGGTGCCAGGTGGGACTTCATGTCACAAAGGTGCAGGGAAAGGGCTCCAGATCTCTCCACAGGCAGAAAATGGCCACAACGGCTGAGCTGGGTCAGGTCTGTCTCCCCAGGCAGCTGGGCTGTTGGAAAATGAGATCACAGGGATTTGGGTCAAGCTCTGAAAAACGCTCCTGTCTGGGACACCTTCTCTGACCTGAATCTATTTTTAGAAACTTTTTTTAATGAACAGTATGCAAAACTCTGAATTCAGCAGAGTATATTCCCCCTGAGCTCCCTCCACGATGCATTTTAAATGGAATCACTGGAGAAAGCAACTGTGAACGCTCATTAGGACCAGCTGAAACATTCTCAGGCTGTGCTTTCTGTGACCACTAGCTGTCCCTCAATAATATTCACAGTAACAGCTGCTCCCCTGCCTAGAGCACTTCACAGTTTGCGGGATGCAGTCATTCGCCCCGTTGGCTCACTTGATCGTTACAACAGCACAGCAAGGTGGTATTATTATCTCACTGTACGAATGAAGAAACTGAGGCCAAGTGAGACACATCAGCCCACCCAAAGACCACACAGATGGAGGTCCTCACAGAAGTGAAGGGACAGCCAGACTAGATACATACAGATGGGACCAGGGCAACTCCTGTAGATAACCAGGACTACATAGTCAGGCCATTGTTGGGATGAATCAGCATCAGCTTTTTTAAAAATAATACATGCCTGTCTCTGCTCAAACATCTCAGGAGAGAATCTCATTGGTTGAGCTTGGGTCACGTGCCCATTATGTGTCTAGAGAAGTAAAGGACCCTTTGAATGACAGCTCCTTCCGGAATGCATACAAAGGAGAAGAGGTGATACTCCAGAAGGCAGCTGGGGTACTTTAGAATTAGAAGGAGAAATAGGCCCTAGAAGCAGAGGAAGCATCAGATATCCACTCCAACCTTTAAAAGCTCTGTGTGGACCAGATTGCTAATGAATGGGGTCCTGTGGATTTCTTCCCTCCGACCTCCATTCTGTTTCTAGCACTGCTTTCAGTTCATCACTGAATGCCTCCATGTGTAATGCCACCAAACATTTTGGCTGCACATGGCTGTATGTGGCTTTGGACCTGTCTTGTCCTCTCTGAGACCCAATTTCCTCATCTACACCACAAAGGCAAACTCTGTGTTTGCAAATGCAAGCAAGCCTAGGAGTCCTACAAACCCAAGGCAGAGACACAAGTTCAAAAGGCTGATAACAAATAGATACCAGGAATCTTGTCAGTGCCCCTCTCACCAGTCATCTTTTCCATCTGAAATGATGGCAAGCCTCGGACTTGATTCCCCAACAGCCTCATGGGAACTCTGTGGCCCGGCTAAAGGATATTCTCCCACCAGCTTTTCCACTGTAGGTAGAAATTCACAAAGGCTCCTAATCCTTCAGACCTTCAAAACTTGCTTCCCTCCCAGCTTCCTCCTGCCCAGGAGAGGCCCCTGCTCTTCCCATCTCTCTTCACTTGTCATATTCCCACTCATCTCTCAAGCCTAGCTCCAATGCCCTTCTCATCCCTGACCACCTGCCCCAGCTGAATAAAATCTCCTTGCTTGGAACTGCCCCTGACTCAGTGCCTCATGACTATTCAAGCCATGTTAGCTTAGTTATTCACATCTCTTACAAGACTGTGAGCACTCTATAGGCAGTGCGTGTATCTCACTGTGTCTGCATTCTCATTGTCTACCATGATGCCCAGCTGGAGACAAGTGCTAAGTGACAGTTTATGGGATAACGAGTGAATGAATGAACTGATGGGGGATGGATTATTTCCTGAAAGTCATGTGGACAGCTGGAAGCAAACCTAGCTCTAGATCCCAGTCTTTCCACTCTAAGACAAGGTACACCCAAATGGATTCTTTCATTTCCCCTAATCCATAGATGCCTATGTTCATTGTGACTGAACCGCAGCTCTACTGGACCTGCACCTCCAGGGTTGCTCCTTCATTAATTCAACCATTTGGCAAACATGCATCCAGTAGCTGCTCTATGTCGGGCATCACGCTAAAAGCAGGCAGTCTAATAGCTACGCTTTGCATGTGCACCGAAGCAGCTTCTGTTGACCCCAGCCAGTAGGAGGCACAGTCACACTCTGAGAGGTAAAGAGGGTAAGAACAGTGGAGAGAGTCTGGAAGAGCCTCTGTAGGAAATGGGAGAAGGTACTGGCCATGAATCGTGGGAGCTTCCTGAGCAGCATGGTGGACCATAAGCAGTGCAGTATCACAAATCAGTAGGGCAGCAGCTGAAAGGGAGGAGTGGATTCCTGGGAAGATCAATCCACAGTGGAAGCCGCTAAATGGAACTATGGTCTTGCAAATGGCATGAACTGCAGACAACCTAAAAGGAAGATGCTAACCATCACAGGCCTTCTGGTTTTGAGTGGGTAGAAATTCCTAAGCTTCACATATTGTCAAATAATCAGCAGTAGCCAATGGGGACATCACTTTTTAAAAATAATTTGTATGTCACAGAGAGGGTTTGGAGAAGGAAAAAGCAAGTCCACAAATTCCCAACCACATCACTGAAAGAGGATCTGTTGGCTGTAACTTGTTCTTGGAGTAGGAGAGGGTGGGGGTGGGAATGTCTTGTATATATTCAGTAAACAATTTCTCCCATCTCTGTCAAAAGAGATGTCAAATATATTCAAATGCGTATTTGGCTGTGTTCGTGTGTGTTTTTATCAGAATAGGAGACAAGGATTCTTGTCTTCCTAACTTTTAGCAAAGATGTAAAAGACTGTGGATATGCACACTTTTATGACTTACTTTATCCCTTTATCACATTTTCCCTACATTTTGAGGACAATGGAATTTTTTCCAGGTGAATCTTGGGTTTGCCACCAACCTGCATAATTTCTCCAGACCTCCATTTCCTTTTCCGTACAATAAGGGACACAGAATCAACAGTCAGTCCCTCTGAACCCTAATATACCACAGGTCTTTGAGATCAATGCGAAAGAAGAGTCCTACATGGATGCCTGAGCGACATTACTTCTCCCAGAGGCATGGTGCAGACACATCAAATCAAAATATAAATCATCACACCCTGTTATGCGTCTCATACACAGTTTCTTTTAATAAAATATGCAAATATTTTGCAGTAAATTGATTTCCCAGTTTCATTCTCTTATCTCCATATTTATTATTCATGATTCCTCCGCTCCTCATTGAAGCATAGGGGTACTAGGGATAAATCTAGAATACAGAGTTTGCTAGGTTTCCTACAGTTATTATTAGCACAGTGCTATACTCCCAGGGGTAAAAGATACATGTAAATATGACTTCCAGTCTCAATTCAAGCTAAGAAAAAAATGCAAGAAAGTCTTCATTGATCTAAATCCATGCACTTAAACTTCCTGGCAAACTTTCATAAAAGTGTGACTTTGCTGAGGAAAATGATGATGGCTTAAGTTATGACTGCATGGATATTATTGTTTTCACTTGTTACAAGCAAATGCAGTAGGTCTCAGTCAAGAACTTGGAGAAGCAGAAAAATCTAAGAAACTTTTTATTGCTTTACTAGAGGGTTAAAAAAGATATGGGAAGGATATTCATTGTGTGTCAGATATAAAGCCTGGACCCAACTGTTACAGTCCCAAAACAATGTCCCATTGAAAGTGGGGAAATCCAAACAGGAATTTTGTCCATTATTTACATAATCTATAGCAACTCTTAATAAAACCAACTGTCCTCTCCTTTCCTCTGGCACTCTGCCATTCCTGGGAGCTTTTCCCTCTCCGGCCCCAGCAGACTTTTCTTTCTTCCTTGCCCCCTTCTCTTGGCCTCCCTGCTCTGGGTCTCTACTCCATCATCATGCCCTGCTTTTGCAGCCTCTCAGCAGCCCACAGCTCGCAGGGCATCAGCCTTAGTGGGTTCATTCTTTTCTGACTTCCCCCACTGTAGTGGGTTTGAGGGATTCCGTGGCTGATCAGGAAAAAAGATATAACCATAAGGTGGCAGTAGTACACAATGAACTTTATTTGGGTGCCACTTTGACAGGTTTGCATACAAGAAAAGTTGCTCACAGTATGACGCTGTCCAGGGGCCGCCACCCAGAAGGGTAAAGGAGAGCAAAGGGAAGAAGGAGGGCAAAAAAACTCCTGGGAGAGAGGGAGATTGGAGAGGAGTCTTACACATCTAGGTGGTGTTACTCAGCAGCCCAGAGGGGAGTCTGGGTCAGAGAGCTGCAAAATAGGGATCTTTATAGCTACAAGGTGTATCGTATCTATGGTTAGCAGATGTTGGGCACTGTTTTGTAGGGTATGCAAATATGCTTATAATGCTCACTCTAATTGGCTAAAAATTTGCTTATTGGGGCTGTTTAAAACAATTGGATGTCTATGAGTTTGAGTGTGGTGCAGGAGGGCCTTTGAGCCACCATGTGAATGCAACCACATTCACATCTGACAGTGCTGGCTGCTGGTTAGGATGCCTCAGTTCTCAACACGCTGTCTTGTCCTCCACTAGGCTAGACCAGACTTCTTTGTATGTTAGCAGAAATCCCCCAAGAGGGCAAAGTCAAATGTGCAAGCACTTATGGTCTCTACTTACATCATATTTGCTGTCGTTTCATTGGCCAGAGAAAGTCATACAGCCTAGACCAGAGTCAAGGCAGGAGAGGACTACACACAGGCATAGAGACCTGGGGGTGGACTCATCTGGAGCCATTACTGTGACATACACAATAGATCACAACTCCTAAGCTTTGGCTACAATAAATTTTTTTATATGGTATAAACTTTCCTGCCTACTGGAAGAAAACATTTTCAACCTGGATTCCAATAAGCAAGTTACTTTTTCTGATAAAGAGTTCCCTCCAAAGCAGATCCTGATGAAAGGACTTTGGTGCAGGTAGCTTACTTGGGAGACAATCCTAGGAAGTATAGTGAAGAAGCAGGGAAAATCAGACAGGGAAAGGAGGAAACCCAATAAGCATGTGCTAAGGAGTTACCCTTGGGGGAATCTGGACCTTCATGCTGCTGGGGACCCTCTGAGAAGCAACGCAGGCAGGCCTCAGAATTGTCCATCAGAGGATGGGTAGGCTGGAGCATTCATCCACCACTGGTTGAGCCACTTCTGAGATAATGGGGAAAGTGCTAATGCAGAGAAAAAAAAAACCCCAGGTACTCGAGGTGGGAAGCTGTCAGTGGGCTGGAAAGAGTCCACCCCAGCTGCAAGTGATCCAGTGGGCTCAGGTCATTGGTGACCATCTGATACAGGGAGTCAAGAAAGTCCCACTTATCATCAAAATGCAAGTGAAACTTGCCCAACACACACAGAGAACACAGAGCTCAAGGGGAAGAGAAGATCAAGCAACAGAAAATCTACATCTGGGTAATGCGTAACTATCACTGGGTATCCTACTGAGCAGGCAAACTACCAGCATCGCCAGTGAGAGAATTAGTACAGAAAGTAAACTTTGAGCAATCTAGAGACAGATATGCTTTCCAAAATAAATAAGGGTCTAATTCCAGAAAGTGGTGTCCTTCCTGGTATTCTTATTGTGGAACAAAATCTGCTTGGGATACAGAAAGTTCTCACTTATTTCTTGGCAAGAGCAGAACAGAAAGTTAACAGCACAATTCTATGTAGTATATCTGTGGCTGCTTGTGGATAATGATGCTTAAGTTAACTGTATAGTTAACTATAGGTACCACACTTCATTGATCTAAAAAAGCAATTTCTTCACATTTAACATTTCTGGAATCAGGATGCATCTTACAATTATAGCTGGCAGAATTTTTCCTTCCTTGATCTATAAAATATTGGTGCATTTTAGTATCTTAGAGATGATAAACTATGGGAGTTCTCATTTCAGAGCATGGATCAACCAGGTTGGAATAAACCTTGTATTGACTATTTAAATTCTCAAATTAAAAAAACTTTTCCAAATCACAGTTAGGGAGAGATGCTTAAACCGGGCAGTCCCCTCCTGCCTTTTCTGGTCAAAATTCTGAGGTCCCAGCGATACACACAGAGAAGTTCTGCAGTCCTCTTTACAAAACTTTGCTTAAAGCTCCTACTTCTGCGTGGGTTGCACAGGCTATGTTTCATTATTCAAGATGTTAACTTTTCAAAGAATTTTCACATCTATCAGAAAGAGTAAATGCTATGAAATCTAAACAGAATGCAGGAAAAATGACCGAACTCTTGGGAGGGGGAACTCGATGAAGATTGGGTTCCACTGCAAACAACAGGAAGCCCAGAATAATCCAGATTAAACAAGTTTGAGGTTCATTTCTCTCATGTGAAAAAAGGTTGGAAGGAGGTAATTCCAGGCTGTGAGGGAGAGTTCTACAGCCAGCAGGGATCCAAGCTCCTTCTATCTTTCTTATGCAACCTCCAAGCACATTGTTTCCATCCTCAGAGTTTCCTCATGATCCACCATGACTGCTGGAGCTTCAACCATCTCATCTACATCCCAGACTGGAGGAAAGAACGACGGCTGAGAGCAAGCAGGACTCCTTCCCCACCCGCTTTCGGAAAGACTCCACAGAAATTCTGCCCAGCAACTTCCACATGCCTCTCATTGGCTAGAACTCAGTCACATGACGAGCTCCTGCCGCAAGGTAGGCTGGGAAGTGTAATCGTCTAGCGGGGTGCCATGTTGCAGCGTGGTGTGGAGGTTGTGTTATTAAGGGAGGAGGAAGGAGCGGGCGTCAGGTAAGCAGCTCGCAATTGAGAGGCCTGAAAGGTTTTCTGGGACTAAACGAGAATGTGGGTTGAGGAATTATACCAGCATGGAAGATCTCAGAAAACTGCGGAAGGGCCGGGCGCGGTGGCTCAAGCCTGTAATCCCAGCACTTTGGGAGGCCGAGATGGGCGGATCACGAGGTCAGGAGATTGAGACCATCCTGGCTAACACGGTGAAACCCCCTCTCTACTAAAAACTACAAAAAACTAGCCGGGTGAGGTGGCGGGCGCCTGTAGTCCCAGCTACTCGGGAGGCTGAGGCAGGAGAATGGCGTAAACCCGGGAGGTGGAGCTTGCAGTGAGCTGAGATCCGGCCACTGCACTCCAGCCTGGGCAACAAAGAGAGACTCCGTCTCAAAAAAAAAAAAAAAAAAAATAAAAGAAAAAATAAAAGAAAACTGCGGAGGAAACAGTACAGGACGCTTGGCAGAGAGGTGCCTTGGCAGCTGTGGTTAGAACTGGGCGGGGAGGCCTCGGGGCGTGGATCCCAGCCCTGACTCTGATACCACTGGCCTCAGAGGCTACTCAGGAGTCATGCAGGATACATCACAGGCTGCGGAGGGACGGCCGAAGTCTCAATCTCCACGACAGGAGAGGGTCCCCGCTAGGAGAGGTCATAGTGCGCATGCTGCTTTCTTCTCCGGAAGTGAACGGGGGGGGGGGCTCCCGCCTCTGCGGCTGGGCTTCTCGCTCCCATTAGCACACCCTGGGTCTCACGAGGCGAACGAGCCTGGTTATTAATGGACTTTCCAGGCGGGAGTTCCAGACTGGGCCTTTTTCATGGTCACTGGTGGTCTCTGCGTCCCACCAGCTCCGCGGGAATCTGGGCCACGGCGAAATGTTCTTAAAAGAGGAAAATTACCCAGAAAGCGACTCCCAAAGAAAAGTCAGCTTTAAAAAAGTTTGTGCGTGTTGCAAAGCATTATCGTTAAGTCCTCCAGCTAGGCTAAAAGCCTATCCCATTCCTCCCTGGGATTTCTAGTGAATTAATAATGCCACTGATGAATATTCAAAAGTAGACAGCTATTGTGCCTCCAAGCACATAATTAATTATTCATTACACATTTTTATTCACTGAATTAAAAAACACAGGGTGCTCTGGGAAATGAAGTGTACTTCACTGCAGGGGCATGAAATTCCACACTGCCCCTTTAAGGACTATTATTCTCTATTTGTGGTTACCAAGCAACATAAATGCTGGGCAATTAGATCATGGGTTGTCCCTGAAGACTGATGGGATAATAAGCAGTAGTTAAGTATTAAGTTGACCCAGTGAAGGTCCCGTATGAATAAACCTGGGTAGGACCACAGCTGGTGTCTTTTAAATGGAACTTTTACATTAATACCGTACAAAAGGTGATTCTGTTCCAGGAGCACGCGTCGGCAAAACTTGCCGGTCTGCGATTCCCGCACAGGTTGAATGTGCTGTTGCTCTGACGCGCCTGTACTCGAAAGGTTGTGCAAGGAGTGCCCTGTCCTCTCCCAAATGGGGCAGCAGCCTGCCTCCAGGGACCAACGGGGCGAAGACGTCAGTCTTCAGCCTCAGCCTCCCAAAGAAAGAAATACATTAGTTGAGGGACTTCCAGGGAGGGTGCGGGTGGAAGTGATGAAAACTGAGCTTCTCTACGAGAGGAGCTGAAGTCTGAGCAAAGGCCAGCCCTGCCAGAAAGGCCCAGCTGAGAAGAATGCTGGTTGCTCCCTGCTCAAGGCCACACACTCATCCTGGACCCCAGCCCCAGAAGGGCCTTCTGCCCTTGACCCCAGTGCAGTGTTCTGACAGCCCAGGCTGGAGCACGAGGTCTATTCAGCTGCCTCTCTCTCAAAATTCAGGTCATAGTCATGTCTGTACCATCAGAACCTGGCACACAGTAAGCCTTCAACAAATGATTATTAATAAACAATAAGAGTTTGGGACACTTGATGGTGTGAGCTGGCTGAAAGTGAAAGTAAAGGAAAATAAAAGTTTGGGACACTTTATTAGTCATGCTGTTTGGTTATAAAGCAAAACTTAGACTAATGATTGCAGTTAGCTGTTTCTTTACATACTCGTGTTTGCAAATCTCTTGGCACTTTTCTTAAATGCTCCTGAGTGCTGCCAGCAGGAATGCCATATACAGTTGTACAGGATGTGCACTGCACAAGGATGCCTGGTCAAGGGAGTGTGACTGGAGCCTGTGGTTCACCTGCCAAGTCATATGTTTGTCTAGAGTGGCTGCCTTTTCTCAACTCTCACAAAGGCATTGAATGGGCTGAGAGCAGCCCTGGGTATCGTTGGAATATGGGTGACAGGAGGGGAGAGCTGGCTCGAGTGGAGCCAGAGGTTCTGCTCAGGAAGAAGCAGTTGTCAGCTGGGGCGGGCAAAGGGCAGGGCCCAGAAGGCTGTGGCCTTCACCAGTATGATACAGGAGAAAAATCCCCAGGCAGAGCCTGCCTTCTGTCCTCTCCCAGCCTCTGGTGTGTGGCCGTGTATAGCCGAAGGACAAGTCCCCAGGTTATCCCCACTGTTGATGTAGGGACATGGAAAGAAAGTCTGAAGTGCTAGCAGTGACAACTGGCAAGATAGAAACCAGAACATTTTTATTAGTGTGAGTCTCAAAGCAAACCTATGAAGTGTGTATCCCTATTTGCAGATGGGGAGACTGAGGCTTAGCGAGTTTAAACAACCTGTCCCGTCACAGAGCTGGAGAGAAACCAGGGTTTCAACCTGGACAGGCTGGCTGCAGAGTCCATGCTCTTTAGCAGGGCTTGTCTTGAAAATACTTAACAATCAGGAGGGTATTAAAGCAGATACCTGCCTTAGGGCTAGAGCAGGGGCCTGGAGGCTCCTGCAGGTTCTTAACCCCTCAGCTGCTGGATTATTTTGGTGGTCAAGAGAAGTGGGGAGGGCCCTCGAGGGATCAGGCCGTGGCTGTTTACCAATTGGAATGCAAAAATTTTAGTGTTTTGACAACAGGTACACCATGCAGGTGCCTACCGACGAAATGTCAGCCTGCCTCAAAGCTTCCCTGAATCTGAGAGAAGCATGAGGGAGGTGGCCAGAAGCAGAGTCCTGAGCAGGGAGCAGAGTCTGGAGACAGCAGGTGCAGATGAGGCAGCAGAAATGAGCAGAGTGGGGAACTTCCAGCAGCTAGCTTTTCAAGAACTGGGCTGGGGCCCCCCAGACCAGCCAGAGAACTGAAACTTACTGATGGGCAATTGAAGGAGGGAAAACATGGCTGATGATGGAGAGGCCAGGTCCTGGACCCGGCACCCCTGCTGACCCGGCATCCTTGAACACGTCTCCCGTCCGCTTCCTGGTAAATAAAGGATTTAGGCTAGCAAATCTCCTAGAAATGCTCCAACAATAACATTTTATGATTCCATGTTTCTAACAAATGAAAACGCTATTGAAGGAAAAGGAAAAATAAAAACATCTGCACTTTTTGCCATTGAGATTTTGTGTTGCTGGCGTTTTTTTAAGCTTAGAATGTCCTGTGATCCCTACTGGTGACAGGAGATGATGGTTTTATTGTAGTTGTAGATCATTAATTTTGTAGACAAAAATGTGAAAACACAGCTTATCTCTGTCTGCAGACACTTTGTTATGCCAGAGCGTGAAACAGTTCTCAGTTGAAGATAAAGAACTGCTGTCTAGAGTTTTATGATATGAAGCAGGGAAGACAATTCCTCCCAAAGCTAAGTGGACTCCATGTGAGACATGAGAGATACAGCCGCAGTAGTCTCTAGGTAAGGACTGAAGTGTGTCAGGCAGGAATGCAGGGCTGGGGAGGGCTGCTGGAGAAGCTACTTCCAGGCCAGAATACCCTACTCTGCTTCACTTCCGCCCCAACCCTCCCAGCCTAGCCTGATCCTGTGTAGACTCTCAGAGCTACTGCTGGGGCACTGACTGTCACCATGATTTTCTTCCTTCCTGCGTGCTTTTCTTGAGAGCAAGAGTGTTTATTTTGTGTGTGTTCTCGGAGTTCCTAGCACAGTGCCTGGAAAGTGAACCCTTGATAAAGGTTTGATAAATGATGGGATGGAGGGAGGGAGGGAGGGATGGATGGATGGTTGGATGGATGGATGGATGGTTGGATGGATGGATGGATGGATGGATGGATGGATGGACGGATGGACGGACAGATGGACAGCAATCCAGGGATTCTCAGTGGCTCCTCTCTCACCATTCTCAAGGAGTCAGCATTTGCAAATTTAGTAAATCTGCTTACTACAAGGTTTGTTCTTGCAGATGTCGTCCAGGTCCTCTGTACCTCTAAATCTGAGCCCTGAAAAGTAAACGCTGACAAGACTTTTCAGTATAGCAAAGTGAGGAGCAATGATAAACTCAGCAATGTCCAAAACAGCCATTGCGGACTGGCTGCGGTGGCTCATGTGTGTAATCCTAGTACTTTCGGAGGCCAAGGCGGGCGGATCACTTGAGGTCAGGAGTTCGAGAGCAGCCTGGCCAACATGGTGAAACGCTCTACTAAAACTACAAAAAGCAATTAGCCGGGCATGGTGGCATGTGCCTGTAGTCCCAGATACTCAGGAGGCTGAGACGGGAGAATCGCTTGAACCTGGGAGGCAGAGGTTGCAGTGAGCTGAGATCGCAGCACGACACTCCAGTCTGGGTAATAGAGTAAGGCTCCGTCTTAAAACAAAACAAAACAAAACAAAACAAAACAACAAAAATATCCATTGCAGAACCTGTAAATCGCACCAAATCGAGACCTGGTTATTTGGATAAGAAAAGTGGAAGTAAGTAGCATTCTTGCCTAGGGCTGCTCCCATCTCCCACTCCTGATCTGTTCTCCCAAGGCCAGTCAGGTCATGAAAACCAGTAGTTTTGATGCCAGAAGGGGCTAACTTGATTGGAGTGGAGCACTGAAAAACCCCACACCCAGTGGCATTGTCAGGAACAGTAGCAATCTCAGAAGCAAATGAACAGGAATGATCAGTTCGACTAGCCTAGGATTGAAGTTCTGACTGTGGCAAGCACAGACCCGCAGAGTAGTCAGAAATTTCACAGGGAGATGCAGGAAATGAGACAACAATAGGGAGCCTTGATAAACTCTTGACACATCCAAGCAGGAGAGACCTGATAGGGCCCAAGCTCTCCAGACTTTCCAGACAGACTGTGAACATGCGTACATGTGCTAAGAGATGTGAAAGAAAAATACAGAGCAGATTGAACTTTGAACATGTTACCGGGACACACTGATATATCAGTAGAAGGTGGAAGCCTTACTTGCCCAAGGTGGATGAGCACAACATAGATAATCATTGGCTGACTAGTAGACTGTACAGACACAGGGGTAGGTCCTAGAGAGCCAGGCTTAAAATCAAACAAAACAAAGAATTTTTAGGAACTGAATGGAGACATATGCAGCTGCCTTCTGCAGTAAAATAGATACCACAGATAGTGTTCAGGAAAGTTGTTAAACAGCAATCAAACAGCTACAACCACCACCTTGGATCAAAATCCAGAGTTACTAGAATATAATCTTAAAATATTCCTTTTGTAACAAGAAATTATGAGATCTGCAGAGAAACAAGAAAGCATGATAAGAAAGGAGGAGGCACTTTGGGAGGTCAAGGTGGGTGGATCACCTGAGGTCAGGAGTTTGAGACCAGCCTGGCTAACATGGTGAAACCCTGTCTCTACTAAAAATACAAAAATTAGCTGGACATGATGGCATGTGCCTGTAATCCCAGCTACTCAGGAGGCTGAGGCAGGAGAATCACTTTAACACAGGAGATGGAGGTTGTAGCGAGCTGAGATCGCACAACTGTACTCCAGCCTGGGCGACAGAGTGAGACTGCATCTCAAAAAATAAAAATAAATAAATAAATAAATAAAAAAGAGAAAAGAAAGGAGAAGGAGGAATCAGTCAGTAGAAATTTTGTCTAAGGGGGGGACCAGATGTTGGAAGTAGCAGACAAAAACATCAAAACACCTATTGTAAATGTGTTTTCTTAAAAAAAAAATTAGGCCAGGCGCGGTGGCTCAAGCCTGTAATCCCAGCACTTTGGGAGGCCGAGACGGGCGGATCACGAGGTCAGGAGATCGAGACCATCCTGGCCGACACGGTGAAACCCCGTCTCTACTAAAAAATACAGAAAACTAGCCGGGCGAGGTGGCGGGCGCCTGTAGTCCCAGCTACTCGGGAGGCTGAGGCAGGAGAATGGCGTGAACCCGGGAGGCGGAGCTTGCAGTGAGCTGAGATCCGGCCACTGCACTCCAGCGTGGGCGGCAGAGCGAGACCCCGTCTCAAAAAAAAAAAAAAAAAATTAAAGGTAACTATCATTTAAAAAATTTAAAGAAAGTATGACAACAATGCTTCAAAATATAGAGAATATCTACAGAGATATAAATTATTAAAAAGAACCTAATAGAAATTCTGAAAATGAAAAGTACACTAATGGAAATGAAAAAACTATAAGAAGGACTCAACCCCAGAACTGAAATGACCAGGAGACAGAATTAACGAACTTGAAAATATATCATAGGAATTATCCAATCTGAAATAAATGGGCAAAACGAATGTAGAAAAATGAACAGAACCTTGAAGGTATGTGGGACAATATTGAGTACACCAATATATGAGAAATGGGGATTCTAGGAGAAGAGAGAGAGAGAAAGTAGACGATGTAGGAAAAACCAACTCAGCTTCTCCTACTATAGTCTCACAATACACAATACTTCTGTGGCCCCACAGGTGTTTGGGTTTATCCACACACACCAAGCAAGTCATCCTGCAGTGGACACCAGCTGAGTGTTCTCTAATTCAATTTGGTTCTAATAGTGTCTTCCTGGAGATAGCATTAGATCCCACAGATTAAGACCTCAGTCTCCAAGGTTGCCCCCACTTCAGACACCAGTAGCAAGCACAGGTTGTGGCACGAGCTTCTGACCAACCAACTATAAATTGAGGGATCCCCTGAACCCTTCCTCAGGTTCAATTAATTTGCTAGAGTGGCTCACAAAATTCAGATAAATCCATTATTTACATTTACTGATTTGTCATTAAGGTAATTACAAAGGATACTAGTAACAGCCAGATGGAAGAGATGCATAGGGTGAGGTATGAAAGAAGGGGGCATGGAGCTTCCATGCCCACTCCAGTCATGCTAACACCAGGAATCACTGCACGTTCAGCTATCTGGAAGCTTTCCAAACCCAGTCCTTTTGGGTTTTTATGGAAGCCTCATTACATAGGCATCATTGATTAAATCATTAGCCATTAGTGATTAGCTTAACCTTTAGTCCCTCTCCCCATCCTGGAGGTTGGGGTGGTTAGGCTGAAATTCCCAGCCTTCTAATCATGCCTTGGTTTTTTCTATGACCAGCCCCCATCCTAAAGACACCTGGGGCTTCCAGCCACCTGTAATTAGTATACAAAGACACATTATTTCAGAGATTTCAAGGGTTTTAGGAGTTATGTGTCAGGAAGTGGGAAGACCAATTAATATTTCACAATACCGTCAAAAAAGAGAGAATTATTATGAAATAATGGCAACTATTTCCCAAATTTGATGAAAAACATGATATATTCTAGAAGCTTAATGAACCACAAGTAGAATAAACACAGAGGTCCACCCTAGACTTATCATAATGCAATTGTACAAAGAGAAATCTTGAAAGCAGCAAGAGAAAAATAACTTATAACATACAAGGGGGACCACCAGTATGATTAATGATTGCCTTTTCATCACAAACAAGGGAAACCCAAGGACAGTGCAGTAACATATTCAAAGTGCTAAAGAAAAAAGAACTGTCAACTAAGAATTCTATATCACTAAAAGTATCCCTCAAAGAATAAAAGTGAAATGGAGACATTCTCAAACAAAAAGCAACTAGATAATTTGTTGCTAGCAGACCTGCCTTACAAGAAACAGTAAAGGAAATCCTTTAGGCTACAAGGAAATAACATCAGACTTGAATTCATGCAAAGAAATGAAAAACACCAAAAAATGTAAATATATAAATAATATTTATAAACTATATTTTTTTCTTTAAAAGATGTAAAATTGCAGAAAACAATATAACACTGTATTGTTGGTCTTATAACACATATACATATATATGCATATAGGATGGAGGAGGAAATAGACCTATATTGCAGCAAAGATTATGTATTTTACATGAATTAAATTAGTATTAATCTGAAGCATATTGTGATAGATTAAGAAGCATATAGTAATCCCCAGATCAATCACTGAAGGAAAAAAAATAAGTAATAAACTTTTTTCAAAAATTTTAAGCCAAGAAATAGAATGCTAAAAGTGATCTATTTAACACAAAAGAAAGTGGAAAGAAGAAACAAAGGAAGAAAAAAGGAATGGGACACATAGAAAACAAAAAGCAATATGTGAGATGAATTCAATCACACCAATAATGACATTAAATGTGAATGGATAAAACACTTCAATTAAATGGCAGAAATTGTCAGACTGACTTTTATTTTTTAATCCATGAGTGTGGTATATACAAGAAACCTCTTCTAGATTAAAACACACAAATAGGTTGAAAGGAAAAGATAGAAAAAGATATACCATCAAGCAGTAAACAGAGCTGGCGTGGCTATGTCAATCCAAGAGAAAGAGAGATAAAGAGGGACATTTTGTAATGATTAAAGAGATCAACTTATTAATAAAATATAACAATTATAAATATATAGAGACCTAATGAAAGAGACCCAAAAGGTAGGAAGTAATAATTAACAAAATTAGGCCAGGTGCAGTGGTTCATGGCTGTAATCCCAGCAATTTGGGAGGCCAAGGCAGGAGGATCACTTCAGCCCAGACGTTCAAGACCAGCCAGGACAACATAGGGAGATCTCATCTCTACAAAATGAAAAATAAATTAGCCAGACGTGGTGGTGCACACTTACTGTCCTAGCTACTCAGAAGGCTGAGGCAGGAGGATTGCTTGAGCCCAGGAGGTGAAGGCTGTAGTGAACCATGTAGTGCCACTGTCCTCCAGCCTGGGTGACAGAGTGAGACCCTATGTGGAAAAAAAAAAAAAAAGGATGTTCATTGCAACATTATTCACAATAGCCAAGAAGTGGAAGCAATCTAAATGTCCATCAGTAGATGGAGAGATAAAGAAAATACAGTATATACCTATAATGGAATGTTATCCAGCCTTGAAAAGAAGGAAATCCTGTCACATGCTACAACACGGATAAACCTGGCAGATACTATGGTAAGTGAAGTAAGGCAGTCACAAAAAGTCAAATGTTTTATGATATACTAATGTTTATATATATTACATATGTACTTATATGAGATATCTAAAGTAGTCAATCGAACCTGTAGACTGCAGAGTAGAATAGTGGTTTCCAAAGGATAGAGGAAGAAGAATATGGAAGCTGTTGTTCAATGAATATAGAATTTCAGTTTTCTAAGATGGAAAGGTTCTAGAGATCGGTACACTTAACACTTCTGAACTATACACTTAAAAATGCTTAAAATGGGCCAGGCACAGTGGCTCACACCTGTAATCCCAGCAATTTGGGAGGCTGAGGCGGGTGGATCACCCGAGGTCAGGAGTATGAGACCAGCCTGGTCAACATGGTAAAACCCCATCTCTACTAATAATACAAAAATTAGCCAGGTGTGGTGGCATGTGCCTGTAATCCCAGCTACTCGGGAGGCTGAGGCAGGAGAATCGCTTGAACCCAGGAGGCGGGAGTGGTGCTAAGATAGCACCACTGCACTCCAGCCTGGGTGACAAGAGCGAGACTCTGTCTCAAAAAAAAAACCCAAGATTAAAATGGCAAAATGTATGTTTTTTAACCACAATTAAAATTTTCATATTCCTGAAAGGGAAAATGGGAAGTAGTGTTTTTTAAATAATAAATAAATAATAAAAATTCAAAAAGTTGAAGGAACAGACAATTCTATAATCATAATTGGAGATATCAGTACCCCACTATTAATAATCAATTGAATAACTAGACAGATCAGCAAGAATATAGAAGATAATATCAGTTAATTTGTTCTAACCAACATCTATAGGATACTTATTTGATGAGGCAGAATACGCATTCTTTTCAAGCACACTTGGAACATTCTCAAGGATAGGTTGTATTCTAAGCAATAAAACAAGTTGAGGCAGAATACACATTCTTTTTAAGCACACTTGATACATTCTCAAGGATAGACTGTATTCTAAGCAATAAAACAAGTCTCAATAAATTTTAAAGAATTGAAATCATACTAAGTATGCTCTCTCATTACAATGGAGTTAAATTAGAAATTAGCAAAAGAAAGAAATGTGGGAAATCTCTAAATATTTGGAAACTAAACATCACACTTCAAAATAACCCATGGGTCAAAGAAAAAAAATCATAAGGAAAATTAGAAAGTATTTTAACTAAATGAAAACAAAAATAAGACATATGAAAATAGGCCGGGCACGGTGACTCACGCCTGTAATTCGAATACCTTGGGAGGCCAAAGCAGGTGGGTCACTTGAGGTCAGAAATTGAAGTCAGCCTGGTCAACATGGTAAAATTCCCTCTCTACCAAAAAGTACAAAAAGTAGCCAAATATGGTGATGCGCCTGTAGTCTCAGCTACTCAGGAGGCTGAGGTAGGAGAATCACTTGAACCCAGAAGGCAGAGTTTGCTGTGAGCCAAGATTGGGGCACTGCACTCCTGCCTGGGCAACTGAGCAAGATCCTATCTCAAAAAAAGAAAAGAAAAGAAAAGAAAAAATTTATGGGGCCCAGAGTGGCGGCTCGTGCCTGTAATCCCAGCACTTTGGGAGGCTGAGGAGAGTCAATCACTTGAGGTCAGGAGATCAAAACCAGCCTGGCCAACATGGTGAAACACATCTCTACCAAAAATACAAAAATTAGCTGGGCATGGTGGCACAGGCATGTAATCCCAGGTACCAGGGAGGCTGAGGCACCAGAATCGCTTGAACCCAGGAGGCTGAGGTTGCAGTGAGCCAAGATGGTACCGCTGCACTCCAGCCTGGGTGACAGAGTGAGACCCTATCTCAAAAAAAAAAAAAAAAACAGGACATCCATCTTCTCCTGCCGTCAGACATCAAAACTTCAGGGTATTGGGCCTTCAGACTCAGGACTTAGACCAAGCAGCTCCCTAGTACCCAGGCCTTCAGCCTCCGACCAGTTACACTCTACTGGCCTTCCTTGTTTTCCCTCTTGCAGACAGCATATTGTAGGACCTCTTAGCCTCCGCAATTGAGTGAGCCAATTCTCACAGTAAGTCCCCTCTTGTATATGTTCATATTTCCTATTCCATTTCTCTGGAGAACCTTGACTAATATAATTTAAAAAGGAATTTTTAAAAACAGTAATTTTAAAATCTTTCTGGCTGGACGTGGTGGCTCAAGCCTGTAATCCCAGCACTTTGGGAGGCCGAGACGGGTGGATCACGAGGTCAGGAGATCGAGACCATCCTGGCTAACACGGTGAAACCCCGTCTCTACTAAAAAAATACAAAAAAACTAGCCGGGCGAGGTGGCGGGCGCCTGTAGACCCAGCTACTCGGGAGGCTGAGGCAGGAGAATGGCATAAACCTGGGAGGTGGAGCTTGCAGTGAGCTGAGATCCAGCCACTGCACTCCAGCCTGGGCGACAGAGCGAGACTCCATCTCAAAAAAAAAAAAGAAAAAAGAAAAAATCTTTCTACAAAGAGAAGCCAGTCCTCAATGGTGAATTCTATCAAGTATCTATATCTAAAGAAGAAATAATACCGATCCTTTACAAACTTTTTTAGAAAACTCATTTTATTGTCAATGCCTTGATACAAAAGACAAGATATCACAAGAAAAAAAAAACTATACATTAATATCTCTTATGAACATAGATATAAGGTTTTTAAACAAAATACTAGCAAACCAAATACAGCAATATAATAAAAGGATTATTCACCATGACCAACTGGGATTTGTCCCAGAAATACAAAGTTGGTTTAACATCTGAAAATCAATTACTGTAACACACCATATTCATAGAATAAAGAACAAAACACACACGATCATTTTAATAGGTGCAGAAAAAAATTGACTTAACACAGAAGGAATAGAAGGGAAAATCCTCAACTTGATAAAGGGAGCTACAAAAAGCCTATTGCTAACATCATATGCAATAGTGAAATACTGAACACTTTCTCCCTAAACAAGGCAAGGATGTCCATCCTTACCACTCTATTCAACATTGTACTGTCAGTTCTAGCCAGTGCAGTCAGGGAAGGAAAATAAATAAAAGGTATCCAGATTGGAAGATAAGTAAAACTGTTTATTCGCAGATGACACAATCCTGTAAGGGGAAAAACCTAAGGAACACACACACACACTCACACTCACACACACAGCTAGAACTAATAAATGAGTTCAGCAAGCTTATATGATACAAGATTAATATGCAAAACCACACTTCTATATACTAACAAATAATCTGAAAAAATGCAATAAAGGAAAAATCCCATTCACAATAATATCAAAAAGAATAAAAACATTAAGACTAAATTTAATAAAAGAAATGGAAGGTTTGTATGCTGAAACTATAAAACATTGCTGAGATAAAGAAAATTTAAATAAATGGAGATACGGTCCATGCACATGGATTGGAGACTCAATATTGTTGAGATGACAATTCTCCCCAAATTGATCTATACATTCAATGTAATCCCTATCAAGATCTCAGTAGGACTTTTTTGTAGAAATTGATTAGTTGATCCCAAAATTCATATGGAAAAGCAAATGACCCAGAATAGTCAAAACAATTTTAAAAAGAAGAACAAAGTTGAAGAGCTGCTTGACTTCAAAACTTACTGTTAAACTTCTATAATCAAGATAAAGTGGTATTGGCATAGGATAGGATCAATGCAATACACCTGAGTGTCCATTATGACATTCATGATCAACTGATTTATAACAAAGATGTCAAGGCAATTCAATAAGGAAAGAACAGTCTTTTCAACAAATGGAACTGGAACAATTGGATATCCATATGCAAAAGGATTAATTTCAACCCTTACCTCACACCATAAATGAAAATTAATTTAAAATGGATTATAAACTTAAATATGTAAACTAAAACTATAAATCTCCTAATAGAAAACTTACCAGAAAAATAATTGTGCATTGGGTTAGGCAAAGAGTTTTTAGATACAATATCACAAACACAATCCATAAAAGAAAAGATAAATTGAATTTCATCAAAATTTTAAAATTTTTGCTTCCAAAAATAACATTAAGAAAATGAAAAGTAAAAACACAGACTGGGAGAAAATATTTGCAAATCATATATTTGATAAATAATTTGTATCCAGAATATATAAATAACTCTTAGAACTCTTCAATAATTAGAAGCCAAATTAATTTTAAAATCCAAATTAAAAATAGACAAGACTGAATAAACATCTCACTGAAGAAGATATACAAATGGCTAATGTTCACATGAAAAATGCTCAACATCACCAGTCATTAGGGAAATGCAAATTAAAACCACAAGGAGAAATGAAGGTTCAAGATGGCTGACTAGAGGCATTCAACACTCACCTCCTCTGCAAAGAAGAACCAAAATAGTAAGTATATAATCTGACTTCAAATAGAACATCTAAAACACTGGAATTCGATGGAAATGTGATATGAAACACCCAAGGCACAAAAGGAGAGGGAAGCAAGACACTCAGCTCAGCCAGAGATCCCCAGTGGTGAGGGAAAAGGTAAATGAGAAGTCTCCAGAGATCCACATTCTTACTGTAGGCTCCTATAGCCCTACGCACAAGAGAACTCCTAGACCCTTGTGGGCCTTGAGACTCCCATAGGGAGCTGCCCAGAGACCACATAAAGGCATGGCTCCAGAGAGAAAGTTCATGCTGGGTCCCACACACACCCTGAGTTTTAAGCAGTTGCAGCAGGGCACCATTTTGAGAGCTCAGCCCCTACCAGACTACGTCCTGCCCTGGGGCCCAACAGCCCCTGCATCTTTACCTCCCTGGAGCCCCACTGACATCCCGCTGTGTCTACCCAGAGGGCTGCGCTGGCATGACACCAGTTGAATCCAGCAAAGTGACAAGATCCCCAGCTCCCTAGCACACACAGTGTCCTGCACTCCAGGGAATGGACACTGCAGTACTCTGGGAAGACTGCCCTGGGACAATGGGAGCCAAAATATGTACTCCTCAAAGCATGAAACCTACCTGCCCGGGCCCCTGTTACTGACAGCAACCCTTAACTCACCAGCAGCAGGGCTACAGCAAGCTTTCATGCTCCCTGAGGACCTGCTCTCCCAGCCTGCAGTTGCCACTGCTGCTGCCACCAGGGTCCAAAGTACTTGCCACTGGCAGCAACATTGTACTCCTCAGCAATGGGGTCATCACGTACTTGAATGTGCCTTGAGGACTGGCTCTCCCACTGCTGCCACTGCCGTCACCTCCACCAGGGGCCAAACCAAACACTCTCCAGATTCTAAGAGCTGCCTGCCTGCCTGCCTGCCTGCCTGCAGCTGCCGCCAATGACAGCAACCCCACACCCCCTAACAGCAGCTTCTCAGCATACTTGCATCACCCTAAGGACAGTTTCTTTCTGTCCTCAGCCATCTCTGCTGCTATCACCCAAGTACTCCACCATAGGGCCTGGGGATCACCCTATCCTGCCCACCACCGCCTGCATTCATGCACACCACCAAGAATCCTGAAGCAGGCCTGGAGCCCCTCCCTCAATGCCCAAGCATGTTCCCAAGGGGCTGGGATCACCTTTCCCCATACGCCACCACTGGCATCTGTGCACTTTTCCAAAAGGCTTGAGGACTGGCACACCCAGCTTACCACTACCATCACAGCTAGCACCTACCCACATGTGTCACCTGAAGACCTGGGGTCTGGCCTACCCAGACCATTACAATAAGCACCAACACAAGCACATGCTGCGTGGGAGCCTGAGGGTTGTCCCACCACCACTACAGCCATCACCCACGCCACACATGCTGTCCAGAGTCCTGAGGACCCATTCACCCACCCTGCCCACTGCTGCCACTGCTGACACCTGAGTAAGCCTCCTGGAGGTCCAAGAATTGGCCCACTTGGAAATGCTAAAATGGGTGATCTTGTACACCACCTGAAAGCACAAGGACAGGCACACTCAGCCTGCCACTGCCACCACTGGTGACTGAGAACTGGCCTACCAGGCATCCCTGTCCCCAGGAAAACCTCATCACAGCCTCTGCTAACAACCACAGCCTAAGCCACTGAGGAAATCACAGATATCACTGGCACTGCTTACAGCTGAGGAAATCATATGGAAACTACACTACTGCATGCATGCAGAATCACAGCTAAAGTGCCCTATTAAACCAACACTATAGATACATCTTCTGAAAAATGTCTTCCCCTATGAAAGCTAACCCAAAAATTGGAAGAGGCAACTGTTATACCAGATGTGCAGATATCAACTCTTATACAGATGTGCAGATATCAACATAAGAAGGTAAGAAACATGAAAAAATAAGGAAATATAACACCTCCAAAGGAACACAATAATTCTCCAGCAGCAGTTTTTAATGAAAAACAAAATTATGGAGTGCTGGAAAAATAATTCAAAACAATGATCTTAAAGAAGTTCCGTGAGCTAGAAGAGAGCACAAATAAACAATACAAAGAAATCAGAACAAACAATTCAAGATATGAATGAGAAATTCACCAAAGAGATTGCTTTCATAAAAAAGAGCCAAACAAATCCTGGAACTGAATAATTCAATGAATAAAGTAAAGTAAAAAAATTTATTTGAGAGCTTCAATAATAGATTAGACCAAGCAGAAGAAAGGACTTCAGAACTTGAAGACAGGTCTTTTGAAATAGCCCAGTCAGACAAAAGAAGAAAAAAAATAATGAATAAAGCCTAGGTGACATATAGGACACCATAAAGAGACTAGACATTCTAATTTTGAGTTCCAGAAGGTGAAGAGAAACCCAAAGGCATAGAAAACCTATTTAACAAATCAATAGCTGGAAAATTCTCAAGTCGAGCTAGAGATTTAGATATCCACATACAGGAAGATCAGCAATCTCCAAAAAGATGTAACCCAAAGAAGTTTTCTCCACGGCACATTACAGTCAAACTGTCAAAAGTCAAAGACAAAGAGATAATTCTAAAATCAGCAAAAGAAAAGTGTGTACTTACATGTAAGGGAGCCCCCACCAAATTACCAGGAGAATTCTCAAGAGAAACATTACAGGTCAAGCAGAATGAGATGACAGAATGAGAGAATGGGATGATATATTCAAACTGCTGAAAGAAAAAAAGACTGTCAGACAAGAATACTATACTCATATAAAGTTGTCATTCATAAATGAGGGAGAAATAAAGTCTTTCCCAGAAAAGCAAAAACTGAGGGAATTCATAATTACTACACTGGTCCTATAAGAAATGCCTAAGGGAGTCTACGGTTAGGACTGGTAGAGCAAACACATGAATAAGGATGAGAAAGGACTCAAATATTACCACTACAAAAAACAAAGTAAACAAAAACAGAGAAAGAAAGGAGCAAAGCACATAGACAACAACCAGGAAACAATTAACTAAGTAACAGGAATAAGTCCTCACACATTAATCATAACCTTAAATGTAAATGGATTAAATTTTCCACTTAAAAGATCTAAACAGACTGAATAGAGGAAAAAATGGACCCAACTATGTGTTGGAAACCTGCTTCCCCTATAAAAACATATATAGACTGAAGATAAAGGGATAGAAAAAGATATTCCATGCAAATGGAAACCAAAAGTGAGCAGGAGTAGCTATGGTTATGTGAGATAAAATAGACTTTAAGTCAAAAACAGTAAAAGAAGACAAAGATCATTATATAATGATAAACGGATCAATTCAGCAAGAGGATACAACAATTATAAATATATATGCACCCAACACCAGAACGCCCAGATATATAAGGAAAATAATATTAGAAGTCTATCTCTCCCACTAAAGAGATAGACTTCAATACAATAATAGCTGGAGACTTCAGCATCTCACTCTTATCATTGAACAGATCATTAAGATAGAAAGTTAACAGAGAAACATTGGATTAAACTGCACTTTAGATCAAATCAACCCAACAGGCATCTACAGAACATCTTATTCAACAGCTGCAGAATATACACCCTTCTCACAGCACATGGAACATCCTCCAGGGTAGACCAATGTTAAGCTATAAAAACCAGTCTTGATAAATTTTTTTAAATTGAAATTACACCTTACAACACAAAGAAATAAGTGTCTTCTCAGGTCACAATAGAATAAATCTAGAAATCAATAACAAGAGGGACTTTTGAAACTATACAAATAAATATAAATTAAACAATGTGCTCTTGAACAACTACTAGGTAAACAAGTTAGGAAGGAAATAAAAACATTTCTTGTGACAATTGAAAATGGAAACACAATATCTGGAAACCTATGGAATACAGGAAAGGCAGTGCTAAGAAGGAAGTTTATTGCAATAAACACCTACATCAAAAAAATAAGAAGCCTCCAGATAAACAATCTAAAAACAAACACACCTGAAGGAACTAGAAGAACAAGAACAAACCAAACCCAAAATTAGAAGAAAAGAAATAATAAAGATTAGGGCAGAACTAAATAAAGACTAAAACAAATACAAAGGTTCAACAAAGTGAAAATTTGGTTTTTTGAAAAGAAACAGAAGAGATAAGCCAGCTAGACTAACCAAGAAAAAAAGAGAGATGACCCAAATGAACAAAATCAGAGACAATAAAAGGAGACATTACAATTGACACCATAGAAATACAAAAGATCATCAGAGATTATTATGAACAAGTATGCACAAGCTGGAAAACCTAGAGGAAAGGATAAATTCCTGGACATATGCAACCCACCAAGACTAAATTAAGAAGAAACAGAAAACATGAACAGACCAATAATGAGTAACAGGCTTAAATCAGTAATAAAAAGTCTCCCAACAAAGAAAATCCCAGGAATGGATGGCTTTATTGCTGAATTTTATGAAATGTATAAAGAAGAACTAACACCAATTTGCCTCTCAAACTATTCCAAAAAGTTGAAGAGGAAGAAATTCTCCCCAACTCATTCTATGAGGCCAGAATTACCCTGATACCAAGACCATACAAGGACACACACACACACACACACACACACACACAACAACAAAACAAAACAGAAAATTATAGACCAATACCTTTGATGAACATAGACACAAAATTCTCCAACAAAATACTAGCAAATAGAACCAAATAGTACATCAATACACCATGATCAAGTGGGATTTGTCCGAGGAATGCAAGGATAGGTTCACATACGCAAATTAATCAATAAACATGATATATGACATCAACAGAATGAAGGACAAAAAAACATGATGATCTCAATAGATGCAGAAAAAGCATTTGGCAAAATTCAACATCTTTTCATGATAAAAATTCTCAACAAACTAGGCAGAGAAGGTACATACCTCAACATAATAAAGGCCTTATATGACAAACCCACAGCTAACATCATACTAAATGGAAAAATGCTAAAAAGCCTTTTCTCTAAGAACTGGAAAGACAAATATGCCCACTTTCACCATCCCTATGCAACATGAAAGGAATGTCTTCCATGCCTGGAAGCCCTAGCCAGAGCAATCAGGCAAGAGAAAGAAATAAAAGGATAAAAGGCATCCGAATTGGAAAAGAGGAAGTCAAGATTTTCCTTTTTGCAGATGACATGATTTTACATTTAGAAAAATCTAAAGAGTCCATCAAAAAATTCTTAGATCTGATAAATAAATGCAGTAAAGTTGTGGGATACAAAATCAACATTCAAAATTCAGTAGCATTTCTAGCCACCAATAAAATCATTAAAAAAGAAATCAAGAAAGCCATTTAATTTACAATAGACAAAAAGTAAAATACCCAGAAATAAATTTAACAAAGGAGTTGAAAGACCTCCACAAGGAAAACTACAAAACACTGATGAAAGAAATTGAAGAGTACACAAACGAATGGAAAGGCATTCCATGCTCATGGAATTGAAGAATTAATATTGTTAAAGTGACCATACTGCCGAAAGTAATTTGCAGGTTCAATGTAATCTCTATCAAAATACCAGCATCAGGCCAGGAACAGTGGCTCACATCTATAATCCCAGCACTTTGGGAGGCCAAGGTAGGCAGATCACTTGAGGCCAGGAGTTCAAGATCTGCCTGGCCAATATGATGGCCATCTCTACTAACCATGCAAAAAATTAGCGTGACATGGTGTCAAGTGCCTGTAATCCCAGCTACTCAGGAGGCTAAGACAGGAGAATAGGTTGAATCCAGGAGGTGGTGGTTGCAGTGAGCCAAGATCGCGCCTCTGCACTCCAGCCGGGATGACAGAGTGAGACTCTATCTCAAAAAAAAAGGAAAAAAAATAAAAAGCCCAACATCATACTTCACCAAATTAGAAAGAAAAAAAGTCCTATAATTCATGTGGAACCAAAAAGGAGCCTGAACAGCCAAAGCAACCCCAAGCAAAAAGAACAAAGCTGGAGGTATTACATTGCCTGGCTTCAAAATATATTACAAGACTATAGTAAACAAAACAGCATGTTGTTGGTATACAAAGAGACACAGAGACCAATGGAATAGAATAAAGAACCCAGAAATTAATCCATATATTTACAGCCAACTGATTTTTGACAAAGGCAACAAGAACATACATTGGGGAAAGGGCACCCTCCTCAATAAATGGTGCTGGGGAAGCTGGATATCCGTATGCAGAAGAATGGAACTAGACCCCTATCTCTCACCATATACAAAAGTCAACTCAATATGGATTAAAGACCTAAATAGAAGACCTAAAACTATAAAACTGCTAAGAAGGCCAGGCATGGTGGCTCACGCCTGTAATCCCAGCACTTTGGGAGGCCAAGGCAGGCGGATCACGAGGTCAGGAGATCGAGACCATCCTGGCTAACATGGTAAAACCCTGTATCTACTAAAAATAAAAATATATATATAGCTGGACATGGTGGCACGTGCTTGCAGTCCCAGCTCCTCAGGAGTCTGAGGCAGGAGAATTGCTTGAACCCAGGAGGCGGAGGTTGCAGTAAGCCAAGATTGCACCACTGCACTCCAGCCTGGGTGACAGAGTGAGAATCCATCTCAAAATTAATTAATTAATTAATTTTTTTTACAGGACATTGGTCGAGACAAAGATGTCATGGCTAAGGCCTCAAAAGCACAGGCAATGAAAACAAAAATGGACAAATGGAACTCTGTTAAACTAAAAAGCTTCTGGGCAGCAAAGAAAATAATCAACAGAGTGAAGAAACAATCTGCTGAATGGGAGAAAATATTTGCAAAATATTCGTTGGACAAAGGACTAATATCCAGAATACACAAGGAACTCAGACAGCTCAATAACAAGAAAAACCAAATAACTCCATTGAAAAGTAGACAAAGAACTGGATGTGGAGGCTCTTGCCTATAATCCCAGTGCTTTGGGATGTCAAGGCAGGAGGATTGCTTGAGATCAGGAGTGTGAGACAAGCTTGGGCAACCTAGCAAGACCCAGTCTCTACCAAAAAAAAAAAAAGCCAGGCATGATGTTCACACCTGTGGTCCTAGAAACTTGGGAAGCTAAGGTGAGATGATCATTTGAGCCCAGGAGTTCAAAGTTGCCATGGACTACAGTCATGCCGCTACACTCCAGCCTGTGTGACAGAGTGAGACCCTGTCTCAAAAAAAAAAAAAAAAAAAATTCATGTGCAAAAGACACAAATAGACATTTCTCAAAAGAAGACATGCAAATGGCCATCAGGTATATGAAAAAAATGCTCAACAACACTAAACTTCAGGGAAATGCAAACCAAAACTACAATGAGCTATCATCTTAACCTAGTTAGAATGACTATTATTAAATAAATAATAGATGCTGGTGAAGATGTGGAAAAAAGGAAACTCTTATACACTGTTGGTGGGAATGTATATTTGCACAGCCGTTATGGAAAACAGTATTGAGGTTTCTCAAAATACTAAAAATAGGACTACCATATGATCCAGCAATCCCACTACTGGGTATTTACCCAAAGGAAGAGAAATCAGTGTATCAAAGAGATACCTGCACCGTAGGTTCATTGCTGCACTATTCACAATAGCAAACATATGGGTTCCTAAGTGTCCATCAACAGATGAAGAGATAAAGAAAATGTGGTACATATATGCAATGGAATACTACTTGGCCAAAGAAAAGAATGAAATCCTGTCATTTGCAGCGACAATGATGGAACTAGAGGTCCTTAGGTTAATAAGTCAGACAAAGAAAGACAAATATCACATGTTCTCACTCTCATGTGGGACCCTTAAAAGTTGATCTTGGCTGGATGTGGTGGCTCACACCTGTAATCCCAGCACTTTGGGATGCCAAGGCAGGCAGATCACCTGAGGTTAGGAGTTCAAGACCAGCTTGACCAACATGGTGAAGCCCCCATCTCTACTAAAAATACAAAAATCAGCCAGGCCTGGTGGTGTGCACCTGTAATCCCAACTACTCGGGCGGTTGAGGCAGGAGAATTGCTTGAACCTGGGAGACGGAGATTACACTAAGCTGAGATCGTGCCACGGCACTCCAGCCTGGGCGACAGAGCGAGACTCCATCTCAAAAACAAACAAACCAAAAAAAAACCAGTTAATCTTGTGGAGGTAGAGAGTAGAATGGTAGTTACTGGAGACTGAGAAGTGGGGTGGGGGATGAAGAGAGGAGAGTTGGTGAATGGGAACAAACATACAGTTTAAGTTCCAATGTTCAATAGCAGAGTAGGGTAACTGAAGTTAACAACATGCTGTATATTTCAAAATAGCTGGAAGGGAGGACTTGAACTGTTCTCAACACATAGAAATGAAAGATACTCAAGGTAATGGACACCCAAAATATCCTGACTCAATCATTACATTCCATGCATGTAGCAAAATACCATATTTCTCCATAAAAATGTACAAATATTAGGTATCAATAAAAAAAATTTAAACCACTGTGAGATACCTTTATAAAGCCACTAGAACTAGCTGTAATCAAAAAGACAGTAACACATATGGTAAGGATGTGGAAACGAACCCTCACACATTGCTGGCGAGAATGTAAAATGATACAGTCATTTTGAAAAACAGTGTGGCAGTTTCTTGAAAAGTTAAATATAAACTTACTTTACAATTCAGCCACTCCATGGCTAGGTATCCATTCAAGGGAAATGAAAACATTTCTCCACACAAAGACATGTACAAGAATGCTCATAGCAACATATTCATAGCAACCAAAAAACCTGAAACAATTCAGATGCCCATCAGTTAATGAATGGTTGAACAAAATGGGCTGTATCCTTACAATGGAATTACATTCAGCAATAGAAAGGCATGAACGAGTCAAACATGCTACAACTTAGATGAGCCTCGAAAACATCATACTAAGAGAAAGAGGCCAGCCACAAAAAAACCACATATCATATGACTCCATTTATATGATATGTCCAGAAAAGGCAAGTTCATAGAAACAGCAGGTCAGCGGTTGTCAGGTGCTGGGGGGAGCAGGAACTGACTGCATATTGGCAGGAGGAAACGTGAGGAGGATGGAAGATTCTAAAACTGGACTGTGGTGATGATCGTACAACTCTATAAATTTAGTAAACATTGAATTGTAGACTTAAAATAAGTACATTTTAGTATTTATAGTTTACTTGGAAAACGCTGTTTAAAAATTTAAAAGAAAAAAAAAAAGTCAGGCCGGGTGTGATGGCTCATGCCTGTAATCCCAGCACTTTGGGGTCCTAGGCAGGTGAATCATTTGAGGTCAGGAGTTCAAGACCAGCCTGGCCAACATGGTAAAACCTCATCTCTACTAAAAGTACAAAAATTAGCTAGGTGTGGTGGCATGCGCCTGTAATCCCAGCTACGCGGGCGGCTGAGGCAGGAGAATCACTTGAACCTGGGAGGTGGAGGTTGCAGTGAGCTGAGATCACACCACTGACTGCACTCCAGCCTGGGCAACAGAGCATGACTCCACCTCAATAAACAAACAAATAAATAAACAATAAAATTTAAAAACAGAAAAATCATTGCCCCAGGAGAGGACTGAATGTATTAATAATAGGACCCACCTCCACCCTTGTCAATCTGACCTTCAACTTCCACAAGACCTACACACCAGACAAATGCATGGTTTCTTTACAGAAAGGTTAGAGTTGGGGCAGTTTCAGAATGGGAACTGGAAGACCGAAGAGGGAAAGGTTAAGATGTCAAGATTTGGGCACTGCCTTGACTCTCACAAGACATTCATACCCACATCCTCTGAGCCACCCCTGCTCCCAAACACTGTTAATTCCTTGGTGCTTTTACATTCTTAAGCAGCCACCAGGCTTCATCCAGTGGATTTATTACAACTCTGAGGTAGAGCCGTGACTCCAGGCCCATGGGTAGGGCCCATGCACCTTCCATTCCAGGGCCTCTCATCTCTCCTGAGAGCTGGGCCATGGCTTACTTTACCAATTGCCCATTTCAGTAGGCCCACCTCCCAAAGCAGGATTTCTCTTGAAGACAGGCAGAGAGTCCATAAGGAGAAAATTCCATTTTCCTCTTCAAGACACAAGCTGGCCCTCGGAGCCTTTGAGACCCCATTCCAAACCTGAGAAGATTTTAGGTTCTTTCCTGCTCCTCCTGGAGCCTGAGGGTCTCTCAAAAGAGCTGCTGCCTTGATTATATTCAGATTCTAGAATGTCCATCCCCTCTGAAAGGCGGGTGGGTGGGTAGCTTTATTCCACCCCATGTGCTTGAATGAAGGTTTTCTATACTAGGACCTGGAGAAGAGGACATGATGGGCCCCAGAGCAGCCAGTCTGTATTTGGACTTGGCCAGGACCAAAGTCACCAGGGCAGGACCACAGCGTTGGGGCAGACAGGCAGTCGCAGCAGAAGTGGAACCAGCTGAGCAGAGCCTGAGCAAACAGAAGAGCAGCTGCTGGTGTCAGCCATGTCCTAGACCGGGACAGTGCATCCCTAGGTGGGGCCTTCCTAGGACTGGTGAGGGTGGGCAGCCGATCACGCACAGCTGGCTGGAGCAGGAGAGCAACGCAAAAGGACAGGAGACAGATCCGAGATAGCTACCTGAGCCCAGAGACCATCTGGGCCAGGGTGGCAGCCACTCATTTGGTTTATACAATAGCCTGGCTTCTATGTTTGCCCAATTCTTGGCACCCAGCCACAGTGATTCTGCGAAAGCCTAGTTCAGATGGCGGAACTTCTGTGCTGCGCATCCTCAGCCAGAGCAGCCGAGCTCCAAAGAAGGTGACACGGCCAAGCAAGGCCAGCCTGCCACACCAAGGCCAGGGCCCTGATACACGACGACAGTGTTTACGTTCATACCCCCAAATTCTTGAATCATCAGACTCCCTGCCCTCTTGGTGGCCCACCCTTCCCTATTAAAAACTAGCTCTCCCCCCGGAGAATCACTTGAACCTAGGAGGCGGAGGTTGCAGTGAGCCGAGATTGTGCCACTGCACTTCAGCCTGGTGACAGAGCAAGACTCCATCTCAAAAAAGAAAAACATAAACAGCAAAAAAAACTAGCCTCCCCATTGCTTGGAGACAATGCAGAGACCCTCCCCTACGAGTCAGTATGTGCCCCCTCAGAATCGATTCCCATTTCCCCTTTAGACTGCTAGGCCTAGAATTAGGATTAAATCTCAACATAACCCAGTAGGGGATATGGACACCAGAGGACCTCCAGGACCCAGTAAGCATGACCAGCAGGAGCCTGCCAAAGTGTGTTCATGGCACTGGAGTCTGAGGGTCCCTGACCAAAGGGGTCTGAGTATAAGACTGGAAAAGGGAGACTTCATCAATGTGAGTACAGTCCCAGGATTTCACCTCCCGATGAGGACACCCAGTGATGGTGCAAACTCTACAAGGATGTCTGCGGGAAGTATGGATAAAATCAGGCCCACGTTCAATGAGGCTGACCTGCCAGGATTGCCACGGCAGACAGCTCCACAGGAGACTGAAAGGCTCAGAGATGTGGGTATGTTGGGGTGGATATGCTGTGTAAGGTCAGAAGACACACCGGATGAATATGTTCCATGGAATATGTGTCATTTACTAACGCTATAATAAATAGGCTGGTAAGGGAGCGCCAGCGTCATTACAAAGTTCACTGGGGGATGTGAGGGTGATCTGGCTGTGACATCTGTCACCCCATTGATCACCCAGGTTTATTCAGTTGACCTTGCTGGCAAGTCAGGGGTCCCCTTCCCCACTCCATGTGTGTCCCTCCTGAAGCTGTGCCAAAGCTTCCCCGATAGAGGAGGACAGGTCTTTGGTCAAGGATATATGAGTAGCTGCGGTCCCATGCTAGAACCTCCAAACAAGCTCTCAGACCTCACTGGGGACTCCTCTCTGCAGGGGTTTTGCCTTGCCTGTCTGCAGGGCCTCAGCCACCACCACTATCCCCTCTGCAGGCCAAGGCCAATGGCAGAGAAGACACCATTGCAGGACAAAGTTCACTGATCACAAGGGGGATGAGAGCCATCAGAAACCAGAGGGCCACAGCTGTTGTACTGAAAACAGGATCACAGTGGCAGCCACAGGGCTTAGAATGTGGGGGCAAGCTGAAGTCCACTTTTGTGACGTAAGGTTGGAATAGAGGCAGCCTCATGATCGATGGCAATTATCTTGGCAAGCTGGCCAGCAGTTTGTAGGGAGGAAAAGCTGATGATCTGGGACAAGGAGGTCTGGGAGGGAGACGTGGCTGGATGCCTGAAAGTGGGCGCCAAAGGTGAAGACCCTCTTCTCACACAGCTCACCAGAGCACATCCAGCACAGAAGCGCTGAACAACCAAATGGCTTGGCCAACTGGCACCAGCCAGCCCTGCCATCGGCCACCCGAGTGCTGGCATGAGGGCACCTGAGCAAAGTGGAAGCTCTGCATGGCCCCAACGGCATGAGCTCCCACTCACCAAGGCTGGTCCAGCTACTGCCACCCCGAGACGTCCAGCCTGACAGAAGCAGGGACTGTTGAGCCCCCAGTATGGCACTATGTGGCACTTGGTGGCAAATGGACTACATTGGACCCCTTCCACCCTGAAAAAGCCAGACAAATATTCCAGATATGCTTTTGCCTTTCCTGCCTGCAGGGCCTCAGTCAACACCACTATCCAAGGGCATGTAGAGCATTTAATCCCCTGGCACAAGATCTCATATGACCTTCATCAGACGAGAGAACCTACTTTATGGCAAAGGAGGTGCAGGGAATAGCCCATGATCGTGTAACCCAGGGGTCATATCTATATCCAGAAGCGTGGGCATGATAGTGTTGGAATTGCCATTAAAGGTACAACTGAGGCCACAGTTTGCAAAGATGATGTGTCATCCTCCAGGACGCAATATGCAGTTTAAATCAAAGACCTATATATGCTGCTATGCCCCCAACAGAAAGAATACATGGGCAAGTTCAGAACTAAGAGAATGGAAGCAAGAGTCTGTTATGGGCTCAGTTGTGTCCCCCACAAAATTCATATGTTGAAGTCCTAACTCCAATTACTTCAAAATGTGACTGTAATTGGAGACAGAGCCTTCAAAGACATAATGAAAATCAAATGAGGTCATGGGGTGGGCCTTAGCCCAATATGACTGGTATCATCATAAGACGATATCAGGACACAGACACACACAGAGGAGACATGGGGGAAAAAAGTAGCCATCTACAAGCCAAGGAGAGAAGTCTTAGAAGAAACCAACCCTGCCAACACCTTCATCTTAGCCTTCCAGCCTCCAGAACTGTGAGGAAATAAAGTTCCATAAATTCCATTGTCACCCAGACTCTGGTTCTTTGTAATGGTGGCCCTAGTAGACTAATACAGAGACCCTTCACTTTCAGCGACTCACTTGGGGAATTTGTGCTTTCTGCACCCACAATTTGAGCTCTGTGTGTTAAGAGGTCCTGGTTCCCTAGAAGAACAATTCCACCAAGGGCTCAGCAAGAATCCTGTTAAATGATAAGCTACAAGTGCTACCTGATGCTTCAGAATCCCAAGACTGAGGAATTGGCAAGTAAGAGTGGAGTCAGCATCCTGGTAGAGCTGACTGACCCCGATCAACAAGAAAAGCAGGTTGGCTGTACACAGTGAGGGCAAGGAGGAAAACATTTGGCATCTCTTGATATTTCCTTGCCCAACTGTGATGGGCTGAGGAAAGGCATGGTGGCTAGGAGTCAGACCCTCCAAGGATGAGGATCTGGGCCATGCAACCAGCTAAGAGCAGCAAAGGCACTAGCTGAGGGTGAGGAGAACCCAAAGTGGCTACTGGAGGAGGGAGATGAGATGAGGACTATCAACTCATGGCCCTGCGGCCAGCTGCAGCCTCAGAAGCAATAGTTTCCTCAACCTTCCCTTTCTAAGTTTCTCCCAAGAAGAGAGGTTCACCTGGGACATGGAGGAGTGATGCTCAGAACATATAAGAAGAAGTAGGTCCTGGAGGTCCAAAGGAAGGACTATGGTGGACACCGTGATGCTCCACCCAGATCCCCTTCGGTGGGACTTTTGCCCCAACTTCTGGGAGTGCTATAAGCAGACAGATTTCAGCTCTCAGCTCCTGCAGGGATCACATCTGCTGCAGTTAAGTACCCTAACCCAAGGACACATTCCTTCCAGCGCAGCCCATGTGCAATGACTACATGTGGAAGCACGAAAGCCTGGCCATGTCACCCAACTCGGGACAACAGGGATGGCCATGCTAGTTCCAAAGCTCGCCATGGGCTCCACTGAGGCTGTCCTTGGGCCTGCTCATAGCTCAGCTTCTCCCTGTGCCCAGTTTTCTTCCTCGCCCTTCCATTGCTTTTGGTTTCTATATAAATAAATATATTTAAGCACAGTCATTGTTCATATTCCCAAGCATTGTTTTTTTGTTTTGAGATGGAATTTCACTCTTGTTGCCTAGGCTGGAGTGCAATGGTGCGATCTCAGCTCACTGCAACCACTGCCTCCCAGGTTCAAGCAATTCTCCTGCCTCAGCCTCCCAAGTAGCTGGGATTACAGGCACCTGCCACCTTGCTTGTCTAATTTTTGTATTTTTAGTAGAGATGGGGGTTTTGCCATGTTGGTCAGGCTGGTCTCGAACTCCTGACCTCAGGTGATCCACCCGCCTTGGCCTCCCAGAGTGTTGGGATTACAGGCATGAGCCACTATGCCTGGCATCAAGCATTGTTTTATAATTACACTTAATAATATAATTCCCCTTCCATTTCAGAACCCACACTTTTGTCCAAGGTTCTGAGCTTTATCAATCTCCATGCCCACATCCACTCGTTCCCCTGGCATAGTTTTCTAGGTCCTGTTGCCTGGCAATTTACAACAATATGGCTATGGTTGTTTTTAGTGCCTTTGTACCAGGCATTTCTCCTGCATTCTCTCATTTGATCCTTTTAACACCACTCTCAGTCAGACACCACATGATTTCCATTTCCAGTGAAGACCCTGGGTCTCAGAAGGCTCAGTTACTCACTCAAGGTCACATCCTGGGTCCGCGGGGAGACCAGGAGGTGCTCAGGCAGCCCGACTCTGAGTCCACTAGTTCTCCCTCTGCTGCTGCAGCTCTGATGCAAAACGAGGACACCTGCTTGGTGGGCCCAGCTGCTGGGAGTTTAAGCAACGGCGGACGCCACACAAAGGGAATTCTAGGTCAGCCAAAGGAGGAGCTCTAGCAGTGGGAGGGGCTTCTTTGAGAGGTCATGAGACCCCTATCCCTGGGAATATCCAAACTTCCACCAGGCCTACAAGAAATGCTATGCTGGGCAAGCAGAAAGGTCCCAGCCAACTCAAGGTAGAAAGGATTCTCTGATTCCATCCATGACATTCAAATCTCCCCACACTGAGCTGACTTGAAGTTTCCAGCTGACAGTGATTTGAGGAGAGGCAGACTTGTGACCAGCACAGAAGCCCTGGAACCGGGTGAAGCCTGACCCACCTCTGGAGCACTGCCAACCACTGGTGGCGACTCTGACTGGCCTGAGAGCAGGAGGCCAGACTGCGATACCTCTGGGGTCCATCCACGGTCTCAGTGCCCTTGACTGCAGCCCGCCAGGTGCCTAATGGATGTGGCAGCTGTGCATGGGAGTGAATGCCAATCAGCTCTGGAGGGCAAACCCCATGGAGATGCAGATGGAGGTTCACCAACCACAGCCCCTCTTCCCACGTTTCCTTCCCTTAATGCAAAGGCGGGTGGGTCCAACACTCTGGCAGGTGTGTGTGTGCATATGTGTGTGTGCATTACCTGTATACGTCAGTGCCTGCTCCAAACGCCTCCTTGGCTCACCAGTAGGCATCCAGCCTCCCACAGGACCAAGGTAGCACCTGGCAGCAAGCCTGGATTTCTGAAGAGCTCAGAGTAGTTCCTCATTGAGGCAAGCACAACTCTCAACTCAATTCACCTCTTCTTCATCTCCCCTTTCAACTAACATGAAGCCAAGAGAATATCCATGTATCAACACAATAAACTGGATTATTCAGGGTTTCCTACTCTCACCTGAAACTCATTCACTCATTTAACTAACATATACTGAGCCAGGCCCTGTAATAGGCTCAGAGATAGAGTCTGCAAACTTTTTCTGTAAAAGACCAGATAGTAAAAATTTGGGCTCTGTGGGCTCACCTGTCTTGGTCACAACTACTCAACCCTGCTATTGTAGCACGAAAACAGACACGGACAATATATAAACAAATGATCATGGCTGTGTGCCAGTAAAAACTTTGCTTACAAAAATATGCCACAGGCAAGATTTAGCCCCATAGGCTTTAGTTTGCCAACCCCTGATCTAAGAACACAGAGAATAGATGTATCTGCCTATGGGGGATGGAGGATGGAGGTAGGGTTCTCCCTGTCTTCTGAAATTTTATGAAACTAGGAAAACAAGTCTTAGGCCAGGCGCAGTGGCTCATGCCTGTAATCCTAACACTTTGGGAGGCTGAGGCAGGAGGATCACTTGAGCTCAGGAGTTCAAGACCAGCCTGGGCAACATAGTGAGACCTTGTCTCTAGTAAAATATAAAAAGATAGCCTGGCATGATGTCTAGTAGGTGGCCTGTAGTTCCAGGTACTTAGGAGGCTGAGGCAGGAAGATTGCTTGAGCCTGGGAGATCGAGGCTGCAGTGAGTTATAATCATGACACTGTACTCCAGCCTGGGTGACAGAGAGACCCCACTGAAAGAAGCAAGGAAGGAAGATGGAAGGAAGGAAGGAAGGAAGGAAGGAAGGAAGGAAGGAAGGAAGGAAGGAAGGAAGGAAGGAAGGAAAAGATTAAGGGGGGAGGGAAGGAAGGAAGATGGAAGGAAGGAAGGAAGGAAAGAAAAGATTAAGAGAAAGGGAGGGAAGGAAGGAAGAAAAGAAGGACTTTATCAAGGAAGGAAGGGAAAAAAGAATGAAAGAGAAAGAAAAAGAGAGAGAAAGAAAGAAAGAAAAAGAAAGAAAAGAAAGAAAAAGGAAAGAAAGAAAGAGAAAGAAAGAAAAAGAAAGAAAGAAAGAAGAAAGAAAGAGAAAGAAAGAAAGAAAAAAAGAAAGAAAGAAGGAAAGAAAGAAAGAAAGAAAGAAAGAAAGAAAGAAAGAAAGAAAGAGAAAGAAAGAGAGAGAGAGAGAAAGGCCGGCCTTTATCAAGGAAGGAAGGAAAAAAGAAAGAAAGAAAAGAGAGAGGAGAGGAGAGGGAAAAAGAAAGGAAGGACAGTCTTAATCATAACTAACTTTGACATGCCACAGCAAAACCAAAGCCTGGCCGGTGAATGACTTCTGACCCTAAGTTCCTGACAGCACTGGGCAGCCCTGGGGCAGGAGGCCTGGCTTTGAACCCACTCTCTGCCATTTACCGGTGTATACACCACTTCCATGATGTTTGGTTTCTTCTATAAAATGAGGCTATTGTATAGAATACAGTGGCTCACGCCTATAGTTTTAGCTATTCAGAAGACCTGAGGCAGGAGGATTGCCTGAGCCCAGGAGTTCAAGGTTACGGTGAGCTATGATTTCGCCACTGCACCATAGCCTCAGTGACAGAGAAAGACCTTGTCTCAAAATAAAAAAAAATAAAATGAGAATATTAGTGCATATACGCATCATGGGATCACTATGAAGATAAAAATCACATCATGTGGAAGTGCTCCCTAAATTATAAAAAGCTATGGAAGTGTAAGAGATTGTCACTGTTATCCTCCAACCTATTGCAAAACTTCAGATGTGGTCCCAGCCCTGCAACTGATTAACTGTGGGACTCTGGGCAGGTCACCTCTCCCCTCTTCACCTCAGTCTCCTCGACGCTGAGATGCTAGAAGGAGATAAGGGAAGTGCTTTGTACAGTGTAGAGTGTGCATTTTCTATGTTGTCTTGATGTCATCATTAGATAATAATTATTATTATCATCATTTGATATCATTATAATTGTCTGTGTTTCTAGCTAAAAGCTCCCTAGATATTTCCAGCTGCCAAAGCCACTGAGTAGTCTCTTTCTCTCTTTCACTTTGCAGCAAGTCCTCCTTATTTCTCTCAGCCCAGGATGACGTCTCTCCTTCTCTTCAAAACACTGTACAGTAACTGTCTCTCTGCCTGCCTGATCTGTCTGTCTGTTTGTCTCTCCCACTGCCCTGTGAGCTGGGGCGGGGAACCGGGTCTGACTCATCTCTGTGTCCCCGCCCCTCCCCCAGTGCCTGGTGCACAGTGAGGTCTGCCGGGTCCATCTGATGAGAATCCCTGGACCTCCCTGGCCTGATGTGCTACTCCGTGTTGCTGCTGGCCCTCCAGGAAGATCGTCCGGCACAACCGCCTGCTTGAGGGCCATGGAGGGGAGGTTCGGATCTTCCTTGCCATTCGCATAGCAGGGTCATGTTGCCAAGGTGCTCCTGCCAGGCCTCCTGCTGTGGTCCTACCCAGTCTTTCAGGTCCCCAGGAGCCACCTCAACAGCACCTCACCTCTCACCTGCTGCGGGGTGCACTCGGAGGTGCCACACACCTGCATGACTCGCCCACAGGGGCCTGTGAGTCAAGGGCATCGAGTTCATGTGGGGAGACTGCGCACATTCTCTGCACAGTCTGGCCTCCAGCCTTCGCTTGTATGGGTCCTTCTGCCTTGTATGCCCTTTCCACCTTTCTTCCCCTGGCCAACTCTCTGCCATTTTCCAAAACCCAGCTCCCGCATCATCTCCCACTAACCCCCATTGGCAACATCCTCCTCCATCTCTACTGCAACCTTCTGACCTGTGTGTGTGGGACGTTGGGCAGAGTGAGGGTAACAGCCACCTCACCACACTGTCACCAGGACCCACTGAAGGACAACAGGGTACTCTGCATGAGACCTGTCCCATAGTCAACAATTCACAGCTTGCAGCAACCATGACTAGTAGCCTCTGTGCTCTCTAGGGTACCCCCTGACCACCCTGTCCCAACCCTCACGACTCTAGGCTGCTTCCTTAACTGGGAGCTTGCTGACAGAAAGAGAGGTGGCGTTGTTCCACCCCCAGAGCCTGCACAGTGCCTGGCATAGAGGAGGTGCTCAGTCAACATCTCTGAACTAGACAAAAGAGCTGAAAGGTGAAAGGAAAGGCAAGAAGCACCTGTCCCCTTAAGCAAGTACAGCATAGTGGTCAACATGCTGGGCCCCTCCTGCTCTATCATCCATGGCCTGGTGGCCTTGGCCAGGTGACCCCAACTCTGTGAACCAAAGCTCAGAGAGTTTTGGTTACCTTTAAATCAGGGGCTCTAAGAGTGCACAGGGGGGTTGTGCACAGGGACACCCATTTACCCAGGGTCAGCGTGAACCCACTGCACTGCAGCAGGGCCCTGGACAGTCCTGTCCCAACCCTGCATGGGTGCAGTGGGTCCTTTCCCCACTTCTTCCTGCCAGGCCAGCCAGGCAGTGTGGAGAGCCTGGGGGGCACACATATGTGCTGCAAACTTGTTTTCTTGGAAAGGAGGCATCATTTTGTCCTTGTGGTTGCCTGCGGGTGCCTGCAGACAGCCTGTCTCACTGGGGGAGGTGTGTTGGTGGGAGTACGGGGCCAGGGAGCTGCCCACCTGCACCCGGGGTGCCTGGCCCACGCTCACCTCGCTGCCTCTCTCACCTCCTCTCCTCTCTCTCCTTTCCTTAGCCCCTCTGTCCTTTCCTCCCTTCTCTCTCTCTGCTTTCCCTTCCTCTCCCCTCTTTCTGGCTTTCTCCTCTCTCTTCTCTGCCTCTCGTGTCTCCTCTCCTCTCTCCTCTCTTCCTCTCCTGTCTCCTCTCCTCCTTCCTCTCTGCCTCCCATGTCTCCTCTCCTTCCTCTCTACTTCCTCTCATCTCCTCTTGCTCCCCTATCTGCCTCGCCTCCTCTGTAGCACCATCTCTCTGCCTCTCATTCTCTGTCTTGTTTCTGTTTGTTTCCCTCTCTTTTCTTTTTTTCCTCTCTCTCTGATTGCTTTAGTCTTGTTTATCATACCCTCCCTTTCTTTACTCTCCATTCTGTGCAAAGAATTTTTCCCCTCCTGCCTCCAGGCGAAGTTGGTGGAGAAGAATGAATTTTTCATTTGTTTTTCCATATTCTGCTCCTGTACCCAAGAAAGTGGAACTAAGGTCCCTCTGTATGTGTCTGGAGACACGACACACCTTGATCTCTGAGTTTTTGCTTTGTCACTTCCCATAAAAGTAAAACCCGTTCAGAAAGTCAGGTGCCAGGCCCAGGGAATCAGAACGGCAAGCCCATCGGCACATCCAGTGAACCTCACCCTGTTGGCAGCCATGGGAGATGGGGAGCTTCCTTTGCCTTCTGTCCCACTGGAAGGGTAAGAACCTGTTAGAATGGCTGTGTGTTTCCAAGGATGCCGGAGCTGGAAGTTAGGTTTCTAGCCAAGGACGCCAGCTGAGTGGATGTGTGCATGCGAGCACACACATCACGCACACACACGCACACTCACGGGAGCTCCTGTGTGGCTGTCCCCCACCTCCTGACAAATATGTTTATCAGATAAGGGTATTGAGTCACTGGAGCCCATGGGACAGGGAGGATTGTGGGGAAAACAGACTTCCCCTAATGAGCTTTTCCTTCCTTTCTCTTATTTCAAAAGAGAAACGGAGTTAGGATCAGCTCAGCTGGACTCGTTCTCTGTTTACTTTGAGGATGTCCCATCCCTCCCTGCTCCTCTGTTTCCCCCAATACGACTGGGTTCCATGAGACTGGATCAGTGACAGATGGGAGTGCCATGGGTTTGTTCAGTGCTGCCGGAAGGGACTGGGATTGTCCCTACCACTCCCCTGGCTCCATGTCACCCTCCAGGTCTCAGTGTACATGACCTCTCCAGGGACGCATTCCTTACCACCCTGGCCAAAAACATGGGAGAATGAAAGTGCTTGCTCCCTTCTCAGCGCCTCCCTCAATCTGCAGTTGTCTGATTTGTTTGTGTGATACTTGTTGCCACACCTTCCCCGCTAAAATGTAAGCCTCATGAGACAGAGACCAAGCTGCTATTGTTCACCAGAACATCCCTGACACCCGGCACAGTGCCTGGCACATGGTAGGCCACCAATAAATAAATATCTGCTGAATGAGTCAGTGAATGAATGAATGGGATCATCTTATCCAAGCCCCTGATGTTGGCGATGATGACGCTGAGAGGCCCCAGGGGAAAAAGCAATTGCCTGAGAGTGCACAGCTGGAGGTGCCTGGCCAGGATGAGGGTTCTGGTCCCTCCCAGCCTCCTCACCCCACACCAGTTCCCTGCAGTCCCTTCTGAGCTGGGCTTCTCCCACTAACCAACAGTCCTTCTATAAGAACTTCATACACCCGTCTGCTATCCTCTTAAGCCAGGCCCATATTTTCTTTGGAGTAATAATTAAAATAACATATTCACCAGCTGTTTTTTTTTCTAGATTTAATCTGCTCAGGCTCTGATTTGCATATTAAAAGCACTAATTAGCCCCTCCGAGTGCTTGGGCACGGAGAGTGCAGTAACTGGTCACATCGTCCCTGAAGACCCAGCCCCAGCGCTCTGGGCGAGGATGCGGATGGCGGCCCGAGCCCTGGGCACGGAGAAGCAGCCTTTGTTTCCCAGCATTTGGGGACTGGAACGCTCCACTGCTCCATCCTTGTGGCTCTTCTTCTCTTTGAAGTGTCGTGTTTGATGTGTTAGCTTGTCTGTCAGTTTTTATTTTAACTCCTTTAGAGTGTGTGTTTTAACCCCTCCTGGTCACACCGGGGCAGAGCGTCCCCAGAGAGTGTGGGCAGCCTTCGACCAGGGGCGCCACGGTGAGCCCCAGGTTCACGGGCAGTGAGGCTGTCCTCCTTCCCAAGCTCGCTCCCACCCCTGCCTCCCAGCAAGGAGGAGAAGGGCGATTCCAGCGTGCCGGTCCCTTTAAATTATTCCTTTACTGGACCCGTACAAAGGAATAGCTAATTGCGTTGTTATTATTTCCTACAAAACAAAATTGGAGAATGTGTGTGAGGGGAGGATGAGGGGCCCCGTCTGTAAAAGCTGTCGGCTGTGCAGCGGGGTTCTGCGCATGCTCCAGCACACTGGACCCCCGCGGCAGGATTCAGCGACCCCCAAAGACAGCTCTGATTTTCTGCTCCCCCGGGGCTGAGATCTCAAATGGGCACCTGCCTGCTCTGTCCACCGCTCTCAAAATGAAACCGAGGCCTAAGTCTCGCAGGAGCTGGCGGAGGCCAGCCAGGGACCCGGCTAGGGAGACAGTCCCAGAATTTCAGAAATTCCAGCCTGGCATCCCACAAGCTGCTTCCCCAGACCCTGGATCTTCACAGACGAACAGCCCCTCCAGGAAGGCCTGCGAGCCTGCGGGGGCTGGGCCACAGCAGAGAGAGCCAGATGGCGGCTGTGCGAGCACCAGGGGCAGGGCCAAAAACCGTAACTGGGAAGAAAGCGCTGGCAAGAGAGCCCCTTTATTTCTTCTGCCCAGGCTCGGGGTGGAATCCAGCTCCGACGGCTGGAGCCCGCTCAGCCTCCAGGCGGCCGTGGCCCGTGTCGAGGCCTGCCCAGAGCACCTGTAAGAAGGCCGTCGGGCCCTCCACCCGCGAGGCAGCCCAGCTCCTCTCAGACGAATCCCCGGCCACTCTGTCTGTCCCCACCTGCTGCGCCCTCGCCTGTGCCTGAGCAGGAGCCAGAACACCCTAAACCCCTCCTGGGCCGATCTGGAGTCATTTTTGGTGGGCCTCCGTTGTCCATGTCTGCACTGGCCCCAGAGGCGCTCGTTGGACATCTCACCTGCTCCAGACCCAAGGGTTGAAGATTGAGAAGGTGTCTGGGAGGGAGAGAGTGGATCCTTGACTCTGCCTCCAGCCAGAGCTCTGTGTGGAGGAGGCAGCCTTGCTGGAGAGCCGGCTGGCTTTGACAGCAACGCCAGCAGGAAGCTTAGCAATCGAAGTGTGCGCCTCACAGTCAGCACGGAGCTGCGGTGAGAGGGGAAGGAGACGGGTCAGGCTATGCTCCGGAGAGACCACCACTCAAGCCTCTCTTGACTTGGTCGGGAGAAGGGGACACCCACTAGGAACGCAAGAAAACATGGAGTCAGCTAAAAAGTTTTGCGGTCCAGACAAAAACTGTGGGAGAGAGAAGCAAGGGAATTCTTGGGTTTAGGAGGCAGAAGAACAGCAAGAAGCAGGGGGTTCCCGAGCCAGTCATGGAGGGCCGGGACCTCAGGGAGATGGAGCCAGGGCTCTCGCCTGAAAGAGAGTGACTGTGAGGGCCACTGGGGTGCCGTCCAGGTGGGATGGAACGTAGGCCGGGAAGGAGAAAGAGACTCTTGATGGGGGAGAAGTGCCGTGTGGTTCTCACTGGGCCTCTGGAGAGCTCTCAGATCTTTCCAACTTCCAAGGATGCGGTACAAGAGGGAGTGGAGGGAAGCAGCAATCCCGGCAGGCAGGAGCACAAGTGCGCCCGCCATCGGCGCAGAGGGCAGAGCCCGGGAGCGGCTTCGCCAGGCTGGGCCAGCCTGGGATCTCTGTGGGGGCGGGAGAGGAGCTGGCCCCGGAGCCGCACGGAGTTGCAGCAGTAGGGGAGCTGCATTTAGGATTGCCCAGCGGCCTGATGTCACTGCGCTCTGTTGCCGAGGAGCAACGGTAACCCTGCCTCCATCAGGGGTCCCTGGGTGGGGAAAATAGAAGACAAAGAGAAGGGGCAGGTTGGAAAAGGCGACGGGGTGAGTGACGCCAGTAGTGGTGAAGACCTGGACCAAACTTGGAAACTCAGGGATTACAACCCACAAAGTCCTACATACCCCAGGCGGTACAGGTATTCTGGGTGCTACTTTTCAAGAATGGTGGGTTTTCTGCTAGGGAACAGAATCTCTCCAAAGGGGGAACAGGGAGCCCAGATCAATCTGTTGTTGAAATATCCTCTGCAAGTGCATTCAAGGCCCACAGAGGAGCAACCCCGGGGAGTCGCGTAGAAGCTTGCAACACAGAGCTTGACCACACCATCTCCTCTCAACACGCTCAGCCCCTCTCACATACACCAGCTGGAAAAATCTCTTCTCTGTGGCCAAAGATCTAGACTGCCACCCAAAAGCAGGTCACTATGGGTCTCTGAGAGAACAGCTATGACTTGAGGAACGTGGGACCAGTGGCCATCAGAGACGGTCAGCTGCCCCTGCCATGGGCTCTCTTGGATGTAGGATCTGGGTGTTAGTCAGTGTGAGGCTGGCAGGGTGCTCCAAAGAGGCCCAAAGGCCCAGAAACAGTGCTGAGGTGGAACATGAGGATGATGGCGGGGGCATGGCATCGCCCTTCCAATTGGACTTGTGGTTGGAGAAAGCCAAGTTGAGAGGAAGCAGGCTCACACCTCTACTGACCCTCGGGGAGAGTGCAGGTTCACCGTCTCAGATAGAAACTGAAAGACCTAGATTCGGACAGAGGCCCAGATGAGTGCACTTCAGCTAGAACTGGGTAGAACATGAAGACAGCGTAGACAGGCGGGAGACTCTGTCCACGTGTTACCATTTAATTTCTCCAAATCAATCTCAGAAAGCAAAAGACTGAGAACCACGTCTAACTTTTCAACAGGAGAGAGTGCTAAGTGACATACTTGCAAGTTGACCTGATATTTCGGTGCTTCCGGCCGTGGATAATGTGCTTTGACCATCTTGTTGGCAAAGTGAAGACAGAAACACCTGCTGCAGATGATGTGACCAAGGCTGATGGGTTGTTCTGGGGGACAGTCCTGACAACGTTGCAGATTAGGGGGCTGAGGTGGGGGCCTGAGCCTTGTCTCCAGTAGACTTGGATAAATGCGCGGTAGACACAGCTTGGCGTATTTCAGGGGCTTCTGGGACAGCACAGACTAGATGCTCACAGCCCAGAGGAGCTGAATTTCCCATTATCCTGGACCTAAGAGGGTTTTGAGGAGCTCTAGAAAGGTTAGAAATTGAACTTCCAAGGTGCATCATCTCTGAGATGCCTTAATCTCTTCCCCAGGAGTACACAGCCACATGCCTGGCTGACCCCAGGCCTGGAGGCACAGCATCCATGGGAAGTTGGTTTCATCCTCTCCCCAACCTTCCCAGGGAGTACCCTCAGGCATCAAGGACTCCTTTGCAGAGAGGGCTAAAGAATCCCACAGAGAAGAAAGACCTAGAAATAGGTAGAACAGAGCCCCATTTCTTCTTCCTAAGACCTCTCCTCTCCTCTCCTCTCCTCTCCTCTCCCCTCCCCTCCCCTCCCCTCCTCTCCCCTCCCCTCCCCTCCTTTCACCTCCCCTCCCCTCCCCTCCCCTCTCCTCTCCTCTCCCAGGAGACCTTTCCTTACCCAGAGCATCCCAAGGAGATGAGCAGGTGGGAAAAAAATCACAGGTTGTAGAAACTGTGCTCCCCTCTTTTGTCCTCTTTCCACCTTTCTCTCTGCTGGATGGTTAGTCCAGGAAAATGCTGTTGGGACTGACAGCTGCTCTCTCTGGAAGGAAACTTTGGTCCCAAAGAGAGCCTGGGTGAGAGCCAAGAGGGGAGGAATCAAGTTGCTGGTGGCTTGGGGTGAGCCAAGCTGGTGGCTTGCCTAAGGTCATGCTAGTTGATGAGGCTCCTCTTATCTGTAGGTGGAGTCAATTTCCGAAAGGACAAAGATGGAAGCTGCAAGGTCTCTTGACACCTAGGCCCTGAAGTTGCACAGCATCATGTCTGCCACATTCTGTCGGTCAAAGCAAGTCACAAGGCCAGCTGAGATGCAAAAGGTGAGGAAACAGATTCCACCTCTTAACAAGAGGAGCTGAAAATATCGTGGCCATGTTTTATCATCTACCACACACACACTCCACAATTCAGCAATTCTATTTCTAAATGTGTAGCCTAGACCCAGAGAGACTCTTATACAAACTGACAGGAACAAGAATGTTCATTACAGCATCCTATGTTATGGCAAAATTGAAAACAAAAATGCCCACCTTTGGGAGAATATATAGATTAAAAATGGCATGTTCATGCACTGGAAAACAGCAATTGATAAAGGAACTAGATCTCTATTTATAACTCAGATGAATCAAAGATTTTGCTGATTGGAAAAAACAAGTTATAGAATGAATGTATGAAAAATTAACTAGGCATGGTGGTGCACTCCTGTAATCCCAGCTACTTGGGAGGTTAAGACAGGAGAATTGCTTGAACCCAGCAGGTAGAGGTTGTAGTGAGCCAAGATCATGCCACTGCACTCCAGCCTGGGTGACAGAACAAAATTCTGTCTCAAAGAAAAAAGGAAGAAGAAGAAGGAGAAGGAGAGGGAGAAGGAGAAGGAAAAGGAGAAGAAGAAGAAGAAGAAGAAGAAAATGTATAATATGATATAATTTTAAGGAAAAATTTTCAAATACAAAGATAATACTGTATATTTTCATATACATATGCATGTAAAAGGCTAGGAGGAAATTGAAGGTTCAGCATTAATGAGATGAGATTCCGTGCAATGGGGAGAAGTGGAATGGGCATGGAGGGAGGCTGGACTGGACTAATGAGGGCATGTCATCTCTAACGGAGGAGAAAGATGAGTAAATAGATTCATCCAGTTTGTGCTCTTGAGATCCGCACACATAGAACAATTTCAAAATAAGAAGATAAACTTGATGAGAGGGAGCCACGAAGGAAGAAGATAAAGAGGGATAACTGGCCAAGGGAGATTTGTAGAAAGTTGAAGGAGGGTTAGCAAAACATGTTGCGGTAGGAGCCACGTTCCCGTGGGAGAGCCAACACATACAGACAATTCGTACTCAGTGCTTTCCTTTTAAAAAAGTGTTGCTTATGGCTGGGCACAGTGGTTCATGCCTGTAATCCCAGCACTTGGGAAGCCAAGGAGGGTGGATCACTTGAGGCCAGGAGTTCAAGACCAGCCTGGCCAACATGGTGAAACCCTGTCTCTAATAAAAATACAAAAGTAAAAATAAAAATTAGCCAGACATGGTGGTACATGCCTGAAATCCCAGCTACTTAGGAGGCTGAGGCAGGAAGATAACTTGAACTGGGGAGTTAGAGGTTGCAGTGAGCCAAAATCATGCCACTGCACAGAAGGAGGGAGGAGGGCAATAATTAAGTGCTGGAAGAGGGGAAAGGGAACTGAAGGGAGACAGAAAGGTGAGGGAATACTGGCCACTCCCTGCAAAATGCCCAGGGGAGGGTGTGGCTTTAGCTGGGCCCTCATATGTCTCAGAAAATAGGTAGGAGCCCCAAAGCTATAGTGACACTCAGAAGGTACCCTCAGAGCACAGCCACCGTGTGATTCTATTGCAGGACCAAAGGCTTCAGCCAAAGCCCAGGGGGGCAAGGGTTTCTGCTTAAACTCTGTGGTTCATGCAACACTCCAGTTCTCCCTAGAGTGACATTATCTGATTATCTTCCTTCTTGCACATTTGCTGATTTATACTCATCTGTTAACAGTTGCAGGGCCAAGCCCCTGGATGGGTTCCTTCACACAGTTCAGTGCTGAGCTCTGGAGTCAGGCTGCCTAGAATCAAATCCAGCTTCTTCCTGGCTGTGCGACTGTGGACCAGTTACTTAACCTCTCTGAGCCTCAGGTTTCCCATCTGGAAAGTAGAAAGAATGCTAGCACCCACCCCACTGGCTGTTCTGAGGATCGGTAAGAGACCCCGTCCATGGAGCGCTGACTGTGGCTTTGTGTACATTGCCTCACTGATCACTGTTTAATTCCCAGCTTGAAGGAAATCGAGACTCAGAAAGGTTCCATGGCACCACCAAGGACTCCAGGAAGCAGGTAAAAGAGCCAGAATTGGGTCCCAGCTCTTCTGTCCAGCCCTGAGGGAAGCAGGGGTCCCAGGAAAAGTCACTCCCAGCCCTGCTCTACTCTTCCCAGGTAGGTCCTGGAGCCCTCCTGCTGCAGTCACACCTCCAGACATGATTCGGATCAGTGGTTCTAAGTGGCAGCATGTTGGTAACCAAGAGGTCCCCTATGGTCTCCAGCCCACTGTCATCTGGCTGCACCACACCCTGACTCCACTCACAGGCTCACGCCTAGACCACCAGGGACCCCCTTGTGGTCACACCTAAAGGCTGCTGTTCAGTCACTGCATCCCCTGATCCCTGATCCCCTACTGCACACACCTGCCCTTCCCAAAGCTCTCCAGTTTCACTTCTGGGGTTCCCTGCAGGCTCCTCCTCCCAAGCCTGAATGCTGCCTTCCATCCTCCACCCTCATCTGTTCTCAACTCTCAGCCTCTCCATGGGCTCATCCATGCCCACAGCTGATGACCCACAGAACTTCAACCCAGGCTCCTCTTTGGGGGTCCTGACCCCTGGATCCAGTGGAAATTCTCCACCAGGATGTCCCACAGTCACCCCAGCGGTCTCAGTCTACCCAGACCTGAACTCCTCACTCCTGGATGCCTACTCCTCCCCTGGCTGTATTCCTACCATCTACCACCCCAAATGGAAATCTAGAATCTTCCTGGACACCTTCCTTGCTTTGCCTCAGATTGAAAGAGTGACCAAATCCTATGAATTCAACTTCCTTAATATCTTTTTCTTTTGTCACTTCGTTTCCACGTCTTCTACTCAAAACTCAAGCCTCCTCATCTCTTATCTGGACCATAGACATTTCATCCCAGGAAGTTTTGCTGATCCAGGTTCCCCGTCCTCAGCCCCTCCCCACCCTGGTCATATTTCTCCCATTGATAGTGGCCAATTCCATGAACTTGGCTGAGTGTCTAATGTGCCTTCACAATTCTGGGTATGAGGGAATTGATAACAAAACATGGTTCTTCCTTTAAGTAACTCCAAGTCACACAGTAACAGCAAGTAAGGAATGAGGTGCCCGTGCGGATTACAAATCACAGTAGACATTAAGTGGCATAGAGGAAGCACATGGGGCCATTTGGCAGTCTTAGGGGGCCATGAAAGGATTTTTGGAGGGACCAATGGCAGAAATGAGTGAAGTCCCCCTCATTGTCACAGGCTAAAGTCCAAATAAAACCTCCAGTTGGCCTGAAAGACCCTTTGTGAGCTGGTCCCAGGCTACCCCATCCTCCTTCTGCTCACCCCCGCTTACACACACACTCACACACAGCACTCCCCCGGCACGCCCCACCACCACATGGCCGGGGGCGGGGGTCCGTCTTGCTGCCATTCCGGACCTGGTACAACATCTTGCATCAAGGATTGTGTCAATTTGTGAGCTTGCAAATCGGCACTTAGCTTGCATGCCAAAGTCCACAGTCCTAAGTTTCAATGGCAGAAAGACATTGCTGAAAATAATTGTGCCTGGCAGCACTGGGGCTGGTTCCAAAAGCCGTCCAGTGATCCAGTGCACGCCGAATCTTCGCTTGCTCTATGCGGCAGCCAGATGCCTCTATATCCTGCCCAATTAATCTGGAATGAGCTGGATTATGATAACGTACATTTTGCAACAACCTGCTACTGAAGGAAGGATCACAAAGCTACTTCCTGGTTCTTTCCCCTCCCTCCTCCCTGCCTCTCCCAGCTCTGTGGCTCACCCCAAGGGCCCTGCTGCTGCCAGCCCCTACAGGTAGACAGCACCAGGTTGTGGCAGAAAGCGACAGCCCACCGGCAAGCTGGCAGCAGAGACCCCTGCACTGCCAGCCATTAGCCATTGACTACAGTCCTGCTGGCTCCAGCAGGCAATGCTTGCAAATTCCTGGTCTCTGGGAGAAGTCCGTGCACCGAGCCCTTCCCTGGAATGTGACATTGGCCTGTTTCATGCGCTGAAACTCCAGAGGCATTCTTGAGGTGAGGCCTGGCCTCTGCAGGCAGGGAACTGTTTCCCCTCCTTAATGCTCCCCAAAGAACCAGGAAGATGTGAGGCAAAAAAAGTGTCCAGAAACCCCTTGGAGGGAAAGAGGGAGGGAAGGAATGGATGTGAGGACCTGCCAGGTGCTGTCACTGCGTCACCCTCCCAGCAGCCTTGGGAGGCTGTGCGCCTCTTCCTGTTCTACAAAGAAGCGAACTGGAGAGAGGATGAGTGTGGCCCCCTACTAGTCAACGATCTGGGTCAAAGCCTCCTGACTCACACCCCCTCTTTCCAGAGTGCCGCCCCCATCACTCCGGCCCTTTACCAAGGGGGCAGTAGAGTAGAAGCCTGCAGGCCAGATGTCAGCATTCAGAGGCAGCATTTAGAAGCTCAGTTACTTCCTCTCCTTCCCCCTTTTCTTGCCCCTCTCCTCCAAACCCTCACATCGTCATCCCAGAGATCTCAAGGGGACTGTCCCAGTTCCCACCTCCCTCTTCTCATCCATTCCTTGGCTATTCTTGGAGCACAGAGAACGCCTGACTCCAGAAGGGTATCTGGGGCTGGCGGATGGTGGGAAACGCCCCGTGGCTTGCAGGGGAGTCATTCTTAGGAAATAAATGACCCAAGAAACTGTTAATATTGTGTTCCTCCCGGGAACCTGGAAAGTTCAGTGAACTCTCAGACTCTTTGAGCTGGTTTGAGTTTGGGCTTTCTTCAGAAGATGTTCTCTTTTTCCGCCCGGCGCCCCAACGTCCCCAGGATCTAAACACAGAACAAACAGCCACGCCTCAGCATCCAGGCGGCTTCTCCCTCTTCCACTCCCGCTGGACGCTGGAAGCTGTGAGCTTTTAGTCTGCTGCCCTTCTGCGCCCCCCACGCCACCCACTCCACCGCTGTCATCACACTCCCACCCTCACCCCCACCTCACTTCTAAGACACTCTTAGCTCACATGCCAAAGTCCGTCTGCTCACATCGGCTCTGGTCTTTGGACAACGCCCTTGACCAAGAGGAATACCAAACGTTCCCCTCCCACCAGCACGCAGAGTTCCAGTTTGCTTCTGGACTGTGCACAGAGCTCAGAAACAGGGAAAGAAGCTGGAAGGTGGCAGAGGAGGAAGGGAAAATGATATTTAACTGCCTCCTCAAGAGAGTCACCATCAAAGTCAAGCAAGGTTTCAAGGTAGGGACGGACTATCAGCTGGGCTCCTGGCAGCCTCGCCAGCCATCCGAGAGCCCAAGGGTCTGGCCTGTTTCAGGCCGGTCTGGCACGAGTATCTCTCCACTCGTGCTGAAAGTCGCTCCAACAATTAAGCTTGGTCCCTTTGTCTCTCCTCCCCTTCTTCCCTCTCTCTCTCTCTCTCTCTGCTTCCTGCGAGTGTCCCACTGTGCGGGGCTCTGCAGCCACCCTCCCCATCAGGCCGTTTCGCAGTGGCACTGCGGCGCCGTGGAGAGGAGCTAATTGGATTTGTTGTCAGCTCCTGAAGCTGCCAGGAGCTCACGTCTGCTCTGGTTACAGATGAAGACATCATGGTGACAGGCTCAGAGACAGCTCAGCTGGCATCCCAAGGCCACTAATAGAGCCATGTTGATTTAATGTCCGAGTGGAGAGGTGCAGACAAGCTGTTCAAGTTTTCCCTTCCAAACAAAGCAGGGATATACCATCCGTCATCTGTGGATCAGTAAATAAGCATCCGCGTGCCTCTAGGAGCTCTTAACGATTGCCACAAAAGAATGACAAACTATTTTAAACAGGGAGACGGGACTTTGAAACAGAGAATCTCTCTCTGGTGTATGCCGCCCTCAGGGAGCCCAGCTAATTCCACCAAACATAAATTTTCCTTAACTATGCAATTATGAACGAATCCCATTAGCCTTAAAACGGCTTGCTCACTAAAGGTGTGCCCCTATGTATATGGGCTTTGGTGTGGGGGGGATGTGGAGAGGTGCCAGTGAAGATGAGAAGACCTGCTTATTGTCAATGAAGTCATTTAATGAGCACCTACTGTGTGCCAGGCACTGGGTGAATGAGGTATGGCACCTGCATTCAGGAAGCTCATGGATGAGGCAGTTCCAGCCCAGGGCAATAGTTCTACAAGATAAAAACGGGACCATGGGGAGCATTGACGGGAGGCATCCCCTTCCCTTTGAGGGTCTGGAATCGGTTCGCAGTGAGAAAAGCATCTAAGTCCAAGGTCTTCCCCAAGCCCCTTCAATCTGAGCAGCTGGGATCTGTAGCAGGCGGATCCCTGGGGTGACCATCCCCTCTGTCCCCAGACTGGTCCTTTCCCCACAGCCCACTAATGACCCTGTGGTCCTCCCCAGGTTTGCAGAGGCCTGAGGTGTCCTCATAGAGTGGATGGTGGTGCCTGAGGTCCGAGAGCACCAGGAGTGGGTAGAGCCACGCACCTGGCGGGGGGCCTGTCTTGGAACTCAGCCTGCCTGCCCAGTACATCACGGGCCCATGGGCTGTGCTCTATCCTCTGCTTCCTCACAGCTCCTGGACCTGTGTGAGAACTCTCCTCCCAGATCCTGCACATACCAGGCTGCTGACCACCCATGGCCACCTTGACTTCTCAGTAATGGGGCCCAAGCAGGAGTATATATATATATATATATATATATATATATATATATATATGTATTTTTTTTTTTTTTTTTTGAGACGGAGTCTTGCTCTGTTGCCCAGGCTGGAGTGCAGTGGCCGGATCTCAGCTCACTGCAAGCTCTGCCTCCCGGGTTCACGCCATTCTCCTGCCTCAGCCTCCCGAGTAGCTGGGACTACAGGCGCCCGCCACCTCGCCTGGCTAGATTTTTGTAGTTTTTAGTAGAGACGGGGTTTCACCGTGTTAGCCAGGATGGTCTCGATCTCCTGACCTCGTGATCCTCCCGTCTCGGCCTCCCAAAGTGCTGGGATTACAGGCTTGAGCCACCGCGCCCGGCCAGGAGTATATTTTTTAAAATTATATGTATGACAAAGTTTTTGCTCTGTTGCCCAGGCTGGAGTGCAGTGGTGCCATCTTGGCTCACTGAAACCTCCACCTCCTGGGTTCAACAATTCTCCTGCCTCAGCCTCCCGAGTAGCTGGGATTACAGGCACATACCACCACACCTGGCTTATTTTTGTATTTTTAGTGGGGATGAGGTTTCACCATATTGGCCAGGCTGGTCTCTAACTCCTGACCTCAGGTGATCCACCACCTCGGCCTCCCAAAGTGCTAGGATTATAGGCATGAGCCACCGTGCCTGGCATATATTAAAAATATTTAACATCAGATCGGATGATGGTCACTGTTTCCTGTCAGCTGCACATCACCCTGGGGCCCCAGCATCCAACTGCCTGCTCCTAGGGCTCCCTCTTCCCATCCATGCCAGGTCTGTCTTTAGACTCTCATCCGCCAAGACCACATGTCACTCTCTCCTGCCCAGATCTCTGAGCCCACCTGAAACTCAGCAGCCCACATGCAGGCAGAAGGGAGATCTCAGGGCTATACCAGACTGGGGAGCCATCTGAAGCCCACCATGAACCAAGGACGCACACTCTGGTAGAAGGCATTTAACATTCTCTCAGACGAAGCAGAGGAGCCCCTAAGCCTGACAAAGACCCCCTGCTCCCTTGCTGAACCGTCTCCCCTACCCCATGGCCACCCACATGCCCACAGGCCTGTACCCAAGTCCATTCCGATGGGGCAACTTGAAAATAACCACGAATGCAGATAGTCCTCAGGAATGAAAGGGGAGAGAGGGAGGGAGACATGGAGAAACAATCCTGACCTAACAGAAAGCTCAAGGAAGAGAGGGAATTCCTCATTATTGAACACCGAATGAGAATGGTGACTCAACAAAACAGACGCACAATGACAAGATACTAAAACAACAGGAAAAGATGGAAAAGGGCATTGCTCAGACCTAAAGGTACAGATGGAAGCCAAAACAGTGCCACAAGAGCAACAATGACCTTCCAAACCAGGAACAGAAGACATTCTTAAAAGTAAAATTAGGCTGGGCGCGGTGGCTCAAGCCTGTAATCCCAGCACTTTGGGAGGCCGAGATGGGCGGATCACGAGGTCAGGAGATCGAGACCATCCTGGCTAACACGGTGAAACCCCGTCTCTACTAAAAAATACAAAAAACTAGCCGGGCGTGGTGGCGGCGCCTGTGGTCCCAGCTACTCGGGAGGCTGAGGCAGGAGAATGGCGTGAACCCGGGAGGCGGAGCTTGCAGTGAGCTGAGATCCGGCCACCGCACTCCAGCCTGGGCGACAGAGCCAGACTCAGTCTCAAAAAAAAAAAAAAAAAAAAAAAAAAAAAAAAAAAAAAAAAAAAAAAAGTAAAATTATTGACACAGTGGAAAAGCTTGAGAAAACTGGTGAATGCAGATGAAATAAAGAGATTAAAGTAAGTAGAGATAAGGTGACACAGAGAGGCCAGGTGCAGTGGCTTATGCCTGTAATCCCAGCACTTCGGAGGCTGAGGTGGGCAGATTGCTTGAGGTCAGGAGGTTTGAGACCAGCCTGGCCAACATGGCGAAATCCCATCTCTATTAAAAATACAGAACTTAGCCGGGTGTGGTGGCATGCCTGTAGTCCCAGCCACTTGGTAGGCTGAGGCAGGAGAATCGCTTGAACCCGGAAGGCAGAGTTTGCAATGAGCTGAGATCATGCCACTGCACTCCAGGCTGGGCAACACAGTGAGACTCCATCTCCAAAAAAAAAAAAAGATGACACATAGGGAACTGGTAAGGATGGTACAATGTAAGAAATTTGCATCCCTGAAGTAAAGAACACAACAAATTGAACAGAAGATGTCTAAAGAGATGATACAACACTGTTTCTCTTAAATGGATGACTTTTTCAAAAGATCAAAAATATACGCGTACAGTGTTCCAGAAAATCTTAATGGAGAGCCATGAACACTGAAACATTGCCTGGACATCAAAGATAAAAATGAATTCTTTGGAGGTCAAGACAGAAAAAGCAAATCAACCACAAAGAGAAAAAGCTAACTGACTAAAGACCTCTCCAGTCATGTTCAATGCCGGGCAACTACAGAGCAAATAGCTGCAGGGTTCTAGAGTGACAAAGTGTAACCAGGAGATTATAACCCAAAAAGACGCCATTGGAATATAATGGTAACAGGAGATGTCCTCAAACATGAAAAACCCTGGGAATATAGCACCCTTGAAAAAATGACTCTCATCAAATTCATCCAGTTCCCATAAAGACCCATGAAAGAAAGAAGTATGGTGAAAGCACAGGTGGCAGAGATTTGGTCCATTTAAATACAGAGCTAAAATTCAACAGCCATGGAATGACGGTTTTAGAAGAGTCTTAGTGTTACACAATACTCAGTACTGGGGAGTGGGGCTGAGAGGAAGGAGCAGCAAGGCTGGCTGATAACGGCACAAATGGAAACACAGAAAGACTTGCAGTTAAGCCGGACAGATGAGACATACACCTTCACTCTGGGTTTAGGAAGCCCACCCAAGGGATAGTAATAGAACAAAAGAGCTATCAACCCACAAGGACAAAGAACACAGGAAAGATGAACCAGGAGATGGGAGATGTCGACAAAATTCTGGAAGATGGACAGTTGATAGATCAGTAGTAATTGACTCAGCAGACCAGAGAGCCAAAACTTAATTGATTTCAAGGGGTGGGGAGGAGGGTGTGCAATGAGAAGCAAACCTGTCTCCCACCTCCCATATCACTCCAGAAAAGCTGAGGAGCTAGAAGAATCAAAGACATCTGAAGGCTGGAGAGTGGGGTGGGGCTGAAGACAGAAGGATTGGTGGAAAGTTGGGAAAAGAAGCAGCAGGATGACCAAATAGCATGACCAACTGTCTCAGTTTGCCTGGGACTTTGAGGGGATGGGACGGGGCGGGGGTGCCTGGGACTTTGGGTACAAAAACTAGGACAGCCCCAGGCAAACCAGGATTAGTTGATCATCTTACCACCAGGTTTCCTCCCTGACCCCAACTCGGGGCACTTATGAAATTGCCCCTTCCACACCAGTAGAAGACTAGAATAAAGCTTATTTTGTGATAAAAATGAACTAGATTGTATATTCAACAACCCCAGGCCCAGTGAAGATCCTACTGAAAATAGAGGCGGTAAGAGAAAGCCGGAAGTGGGAACATGGGGGAAGCCTCAGGTCCCTTTCCTCACTTGGTTCAGAATCTTGGCAGCCAGGTTTATATCTCACAATCTCCTCCACACACACACTCCCACTTCTACAGATTTGGAGAGTGTCCTTTGAGGAACTAGTCCAAGAAAAACGATCTACAGATATGGACATTTGGGGGACCCTCCCCACAAGAAAATGACCAGATTGCCACCAAACCATCCCATAACAAGAAACATCAGTCCACACGCCCAGCCCTCGGACCCAGCATTTCTGCTCAGCTTTTTAGTGCCTTACTCTTAAATATCTTTAGGGCAGCCAAGGATCACCAGATGTGATCACCAGATTAGAGAAGATCCTTTCACAGAAAAGTAGAAAACTGAGAAAAAAACATGGAAGGAAATTGCAACAGAAATAATAGAAGGTACTGCACTTGTTGAACAAAAATGAACGCTAGTGAAACAACAACAAAAGGAAAACCAGAGAGTAAGAAAGGGACTACCAAGTTAAAAGGATGACTAAAAAATTTTAAACTCAATAGATGGCGAAGAAGGCAAAGTTGAAGAAATCTCAAAAACAGAACCAGGCAAGGCAAAGAGATACATTCACAGCACAAATTCAGCCGCCAAAATTCAGCCACAAAATTTTCTTCTTTGTCATTTTGTGTGTTTTCCAAATTTTCCACCGTGGAATTGTATTAATTTTATAGTCAGAAGAAAAAAGTATATAAAGACGTCATTGTCAAAAGCCTATGACCACACAATGGGCAGCATGCTGGGGACTCGGGAGCGAGGGCTGGGGTGGGCTGGGGAGGGAGGCTGCCAGCAGGGCCCCCGTTTCCCATGGGGATGCAAGTTCATGGGCAGCAGGGGCTTTGGGGGCCCACTTGGCAGGGGGAGGGAGTTTCCAGAGTCCTCCCAGGACAGACTTTCAGAAGCTCAGGGCCTGAGTGGTACTGAGCCCATGGGAGGCTGGAAATGGGGGCAGCCAGTTGGGCAGGGGCTGAAAAGTGAGGGAGAGCCTGGATTTAGATGAGATAGGTCATTGTGCTCCAGGTCCAGAGAGGACCAAACAGAAGGAGTGCCACACGAATGTCTGGGAGCTACCAAGCAGGACGACTTGCTGGGGGTCTTTCACACAGCTGAGGAGTGTGGTCACAGCTCCCACCTCTCAAGAAGACTTCAGTTCAGGCTGTCATCCGGCAAGGCTCAAGCAAACGCCTTCTCTGTGCCAGGCTCTCGCTAGCACTGGACGTATAGCAATGAATCAGGCCTCACCAAGCCCCAAATCAGAGGGCTGGGCCAGACCCGCTCTAAGCCCCCTAAACTCTACGCCTCAGGGATGGTGAGGGACTCAGGAAGGGAGAGGAGAGGCCCAGCTCTTCTGACAGCTCTCTTAAGGTGAGAAAGATTTTGAAAACAGAACAAAGGCAGAGAACAGTGGTGATTATGGTCATGATAAGTCCATGAGGAAGAAGATGACAATGGTGAGGAGAGGCCCTCATGCTTGCTGGGACTGTTGCAGGCCTGTCATCCCTCCTCAGCTCTCCCAGCAGCTCTGCAGGGCACACATGCCCACCTCTGTGGCCACAGTGAGGACACTGAGGCTCAGAAGTAGAGGCATCTCCCACAGGAGGCCAAGTTGCTAGGTGGCAAAGCCCAGCTCCAGCCCCAGCCAAGCCCCACTCCACGTTCTGGGCTCCAAGCTTCCCCCAGCCACACTGAGATAGAGCACAGGACAATTTACCCATGAGGCGATGGACGCAGGGTGGGCAGGAAAGGCCTGAAATGGTCTGAATGTGTATGCCTATCCCCCAACACCAAAATTCAGTGTTGAATGCTAACTCCCAAGGTGATGGTATGACTCCCACCTTTGGAGAGTGATTAGGTCATGAGGGTGGGGCCCTTATCCATGGATTAGTGCCTTTATGAAAGAGGCCCCAGAAAGGTCTCTAGTCCTCATTTCACCATGTGAGGACACAGCAGGAAGGTGCCTTCTATGAATCAGCAAGTGGGCCCTCACCCAAAGCAGAATTTGCTGACTCCTTGATCTTGGGCCTCCCAGCCTCCAGAATCATGAGAAATAAAAATCTGAGTTTATTATAAGCTCTCCAGTCTGTGATGTTCTGTTATTGCAGCCTGCACAGACTAAGACAGGGTCAGTCTAGGAACACACACCCGCTCATTCCAACTCTCCACTGCCTGGTGGCCGAGTGTCCTACCCAGACCTCACCATTCCCAGGCTCAGAGCACCACAGCCTCGGCAGGTCAGCGTGGAAGCCACCCCTCAGTTCCCAGCATCTCCAGGACAATCAAAGCAAAAATTGAAGACGTAGCACTGCCCCAATTTGGGGTTATCAACTTGATTTCTACCAGGCCCCACTAAGGAATGTAAAACTTTCTACCCACCTTGGGCAATCTGCCAGGTGGAAGGGAAGTCACATCTTTCTAGCAGAATCCAAATGTGCCCTTGATAAGTCCTGTATTAGTCCATTTTTATACTGCCATGAAGAAATACCCAAGACTGGGTAATTTATAAAGAAAAAGAGGTTTAATGGACTCACAGTTCCACATGGCTGGGGAGGACTCACAATCATGGCGGAAGGTGACAGAAGAGCAAAGGCACGTCTTACATGGCTGCAGGCAAGAGCATGTGCAGGGCAACTGCCCTTTATAAATGCATCAGATCTCATGAGACTTATTCACTATTATAAGAACAGCACAGGAAAAACTCACCCCCATGATTCAATTACCTCCCACCAGGTCCCTCCCATGACATGTGAGGATTATGGGAGTTACAATTCAAGATGAGATTTGGGTGGGGACACAGCCAAACCATATCAGGTCCCCATTCTTTTTTGACATGAACTGGAATGACAGTGACCAGTGGGTACCATCACAATTAATAGACAATCACTGCAGACCAACTGTGCCTCATCTTTCGGATATGTACAAGTACACAAGTGATGCAGTCATCAAGTCCCCGGCTGATGCTCACACCTTGTCCAAGCCCAGGTGGGCCAGACCCAGTACCAGCCCCATCTCCTGCCCACACACCCTTGGGACCTGACCCGCCCTAAATCCCGAGCAGCTGCACTCTTTCACCTCCAGGTTTTACTCCTGCAGTTTCTCTGTCCAGAACCTCTTTCTCATCTCCTTCGATGTGGCTGCCTTCTACCCAGACTTTGAAACCGGTTCCGATGTTGCTGAGACTCAGAGAGGTGAACTAACCTTGACTACCATGCCCAAGGCCACTGAGTCTGATTCACATAGTTGCCTCCTCCTCTGAGAAGCCTTCCTGGATGCCCACAGCAGGTTGGGGTCCCTGATCTCAGCCCCGAACATCCACTAATCACACTATAGTGTCTGTGTGTCTCCTGGACCAGACCAGCTCTGCATAGGCAGTGACAATTCTTGTTTCCTGCTGGATTCCCAGAGCTGTCTGTCCTCCTCATTGGTCTCACTGCTATGGAAACACTTGGACCTTAAGACCTTCCTCCACCTTACACTACTGGCTCCAGCCAGGGAACCAGAACCATTCCCAAGGAGACTGCATCCACATCGGAATCAGGTTGCAGGGCAGAGTTGGGAGATGGCTGACCCCACCCTGACTAGGAGCCCTACACATCTCTGCCCACCACAGTGCCCTCTCCCATGGCGTCATTATTCTAGAATAAACACCCAAGAAGAAAGAGTCTACTAAGTCACTAGAGCAGAGGGGCTGGCCAAAACACTTCCTCACTGACGAAGCAGCTGAGTTCACTGGGTCCAGGGCCTGCAGAGGAAGAGAAGGATCTAAGTGGGCAGAAAGAGGGGGTGGGCCTCCTAGAGGAGCTGGACTTCACCCATAGGTGTCAATTTGCCATCAGAGTGGCCACAAATAAAAGAGCTGGCTTCTTGAAGCCTCAGTTTCTCTCATAAGAAAGGCATCCTGTGTTCAGGTGGCCATGCATATAGTTGGCGCTCCTCTCCCCCAACCCTCTCCCTCCCATTCTCTCTCCTTCCTGAAGGCACCTTATCTATCAGTCTCCTTCACCAACAGCTCCACGCAGAGTCAGCTGGGGCAGCTGGTCAAGGGCTGAGGAGGTCACTTCCCAGGCAGCGCACTCTTATGCTGGCTTTGGCTGTGGTCAGAGACCTGCCTTCCTTTCCACACAGCCTGCTCAAGATTTCTCCTGGTGGGTGGCTGGGTTCCAGGAGTGCATGTGCCAAGAAAGCCAGGCAGAAGTCATGTCACCTCTCATGATCTCGCCTCAGGAGTGTCTTTTTCACCACAGTCAGAAGCCCAACCACAATGAGGGGAGGGGACACGGAGCCCCCTCCATGGGAGCAGTGTCAGCATCACATTGTAAGAAGAGAATACAAATGTGGTCAGTTTTGGAAAATACAAGCTGCCGCACCCACTCCAGAAGGAGTTTGGATGTTATCATACACATGACAGTAGGATGGCAACAAGACTGGGTTTACATTTGAGAAGTGGCTGGGTGGAGGGTGGGTTAGAAGGGAGCTGAGTGGAATCCTTCTAGTTAGGAGGCACTAGCCCTAGTCCAGCTGAGGGGTGCTGTGGATTTATCCCCGGGGCAGCAGTGGAGATGGGGTGGGCACCAGGACCTGCACACTTTGTGGTTCACCAGTAGGTAGAATGCCCAGACTCAGACATGTCAGGAAGGCCATGCAGGACATGCTTGGGGGTCTAGACTTTTTTCTGGGGCAGTGGGGACCTACTGAGGGATTCTAAGCAGGAAAGTAATATGATCAAACTGTGTCTTAAGGAAAACTCTCAAAGCATGCCGAATCTAGGACAAGACTCGCAATCTGACCTGTGTAGTAATGGTCCAGAGAAACAGGTGTTGCTATTCCTCAGAAAGCCCAGTAAGTTCACCAAAAACCAATATCCCCCAACCTCCTGCCTCTTGTTTCAAGCCCTAAGCCATGGGCTGTTTCTCTCTGAATTCACAGAGCTTTTGGAGTCGACCTCTCTGGGGCATATATATTGTTTTCACCCATCCAGCACCCATTCCCTCTGTGTATCAGTCAGTTTCTGCTAGATGCTGCAGTAACAAATGATCCCCAGATCTCAGTGACTTCCAGTGGCAAACATTTGTCTCTTGCACTCAGTTCACACAGACTTCAGGTTAACTGCAGCTCTGTTCCATGTGGCTTCTTCGCACTTGGGTCCAGGCTGAAGGAGCAGTATCTATTTGGGACAGCCCCTTCTAGAGGCAGAAGGAAAAGAGGAAGAGAGCTGGTGGAAGTCTGTAATATTAAAGCTTCTGCTCAGACATGGTGCATATCACATCTGCTCACACGCCGTGAGCCAGAGCAAGAAACATGCCAAGTTCAAGGTTAGTGGAGAGGGGAGGTAGACTCCTCCCACAGGAGGCACTGCAAGGCATGAGGTATGGGAGGAGATGTATGGTCTTCTTACAGAAAAGGAGACTGAAGAGTTGAGAGCAAGAATACAATCTACACCCACGTCACCTGGTGACCCCTTTGCCATAGGTATCGGTTCAAGGACGGGCATGTGACCCAAGCCAGGCCAGTTGAGTCAATGAGATTCATTGCTAAGCCTTTCATCTGGGCTGAAGGGAAAGAGAAGGATTCATTTCCATTGTTGCTTCTGAGGAGGTGGCTGTGAACCTGATGCTTCCAGCAGCTGTCTTGGCACTACAGGGGACAGGGCCCTCCCAGAGACAGCAAGCACAAGACCAGACACCAACAATGTCACCTGGGGTCCTGCAGCCAGATGTGGTGGAAGCCAGCTACCCCTGGCCTATTTGATTATAAGAATCTGCTCAAGCCATTTGCATTGGGTTTCTGACACTTGCCACCCAGAGTCTGATTCAATACCACAATTGAATCAGACCCACTCTTTGGCTATCGCAGCCTGACTTCCCTGAGGGTGTGCTCTGCCTTCTCAACTAGACAGTCGCACCTTCAGGATAGAAACCTGTAGCACCCATTTTTCATGACCCTGAGTATCTTAACACACATTTTGGGAGAGAAGCATTTATTGAACATCTACTACGAGCCCGGCATTGTGCTACATGTTTTTACATGTACTATATCATCCCAATCTTTGAGAAATCCTGGTAAGGCCAATGTTACTGTCAAGATTCAAGAAGATTAAACTGTCTGTCCAATGTCGCACCCGAATCAGTAACAGAACTGGGACTGGAGCCCACCTTGGCCGTGATGTGGACAGTATTATCCCCTAGGTCTTCCACACCACCGCCTAGTATGCTATGCAAGGTTCCCAGTGTCTTCAGGGGAAGGATGGACGCAACACAGCTCTGCTCTCAGGCTGACCTATTTGTGAGCAGGACTGATAAGAAGGCTGGCCAGGGCGAGGTCTGGAATGTTTGGTCAAAGCAGAGTCCAGCTGGCTTTGGCTGAAAACCCCCATGCTCCACCCCATGCTCCACCCTGATGCCCAGTCTAGTTGACCTCAAAAACAGGCACCAAAGCCTGTATTCATTCAATTCAACCCCCTCTAAAGGCAACCTCATCTTTGTTCCAGCCTTCTGCACCTTTTCCCATAAGTCTTGCAGACTGAAGCTGCCTCCTGCCCAGATTCTAATCGTGGGCCAAGCCTCCAGATCACTGTGCCCAAGCTGCCCCGACCCAAGTCCTCTGCCTTCCTCTAACTCCCTGTCCCCAGCATCCAACCCTCCTACCCAGAGATTATTAAATATAACCCCCATTTGCAGGAAATATGCAAAACTGTTTATCTTTGGAAACTAAAATATATGAAACTGAGTCATCAGGCAAATTATATGCATCAGTAAGTGATAAATGTTCAGGGCCAGCAATCCTGAAATAGCACATGAAAGCCTTTTTGCTACTCCTCTTTCTGCCTACAGAGCACTTTTGAGCAAAGTTCATTGCCGGCAGTACAAAGTCAAGCCCCACAGAGCCTCTCACACTGGTCCTGCCCACTCGAATGGGTGCCAGAGGGACTCCTAGGGGCAGGCAAAGCCCACGGGCCCCTATCCCAGCCCACCCTCTCTCAACCTCAGGGCAAGGCTATTGGGACATCTCTTTGCTCCAGATGCAACCCCTGGACCCCTAAGGCTCAGCAGCCTGGGATTAGAAGTCCAAAAACTGTTCCCTTCCCTGACATACTCGGTACACCGGCCAGAGTGGCCAGATGCCGACAGCACCTCCCCATCCAATATGGCCTCTCTGTCAAGTTGGCCCAGAGAAATGGCAAGGCAGAGCGCAGTAGCCAAAGGATCTCTTGCCCAGAGAGGGACAGCAGCTCCTGGCGGTGCCCCTCTCGAATGCAGTCCTCACTCAGTCTTCTGCATCCTTTCCCTCTCCCCTCCCCAGACACGCATACCCACCTCCTTCTTCCCCTCCCTACACAGCTTCTGACCATGTGGCCTTTCCTACAAATAAAACATGGAGGTCCCCTGGCCTGGCCTGGACTGCATGTCAGGAGGCCCGAACTCTAGTCCTGACCCTTCCCCAACGTACAGCATGATCTTAGACCTTCCCTGAGCTCTTTCTACATCTGCCATATGAGAGGCCCCTACCCTAAGGCCCATGGTGGATGTTTGGCCCACGGTGGATGTTCGCTTTCTAAACAACTGCTCTGGATAGTTCAGCCACAAACACAGACACTTGTTCATTCATTCAACAAATACCGGGGGAGCACCTCCTGAGTCCCAGGCACTATGCCAGGTCTTGGGGTGCTGAAGCCTTTGAAGCAAGGTCCCACCCATGAGCTGTTCGCTGCCCAGGGCCCAGGGTGCCACCTAAAGAAGGTGCCTACTCAACTACAAATGCATTGGCTGTGCTTCACCCCAGGACGGGGAAAGAGCTCCATGCCATGCATGAGCTTTATGCATTTGCCTCCCGGATGGAGAGGCCATAGTTTCCATTTAGCACCATGATGCAACATCTGACAGAACTGAGTCCCAGCTCAGAAGCCTCCACTTACTTTTCTTGACCACAATTTCCTCATCTAAGAATGTGAACAATATAAGGACAGCCTTCTAGGAACTCTGCAGGAATTAAGTGAGAACATGCATAGGGTTTGGCGCAGAGCATACAGTTAATAAATGTTGTGGTTGTTATTATGAAAGAGAGTCATTTCTACCTCCCTGCATCAGTGCTGGGCCGTGCTGCACACGCTGGTGCTGCACAAAGCCTGGTGTGGTTTTCTCCAGCTTCCAGGTGGCTTCACTTTTATTCTCAGCTGTCAGGTAACAGGAAAACCTGGGGCTGTCCCCTGCGGCCCTCCAATCCCCACTCCTGCGTTGAAGTTCTGGCCCTATCACCACGTTGTTCTCTGTCCTTAGCCTTAGTTGCCCTCATCTGAGACAGGGAGCCAATGCCACACTTCCCTCCCTTAAGGGCTGCCATGGGATCAAAGGTGACAGCATCCACGGAACCTGTTTGTTACCCATGCAGTGTTCCATGCAGACAGCATGCATCTCCTACAAAACCAGAAAGTTACCCTTCTTATGTGGGGTCAACTGGAGTGCTTTGGGCTACAAGTAACAGACACGCCAACTCAAAGAGGTTTAAACATCTCATCCAAAAGTGGGCTAAGGACATGAATAGACAATTCTCAAAAGAAGATATACAAATGGCCAAGAAACATGAAAAATGTTTAACATCACTAATGATCAGGGAAATGCAAATCAAAACCACAATGTGATGCCACCTTACTCCTGCAAGAATGGCCATAATCATAAAATCGAAAAAACAGTAGATGCTGGCATGGATGTAGTGAGCAGGAAACACTTCTACACTGCTAGTGGGAATGTAAACTGTACAACCACTATGGAAAACAGTGTGGAGATTCCTTAAAGAACTAAAAGTAGAACTACCATTTGATCCAGAAATCCCAGTACTGAGTATCTACCCAGAGGAAAAGAAGTCATTATGTGAAAAAGATACTTGCACACACATGTTTATAGCAGCATAATCCACAATTGCAAAATCATGTAACCAACCCAAATGCCCATCAATCGACGAGCAGATAAAGAAACTGTGAGATACATATATGATGGACATATATATATGATGGAATACTACTCAACCATAAAAAGGAATGAAGTAACGGCATTCGTGGTGACCTGGGTGAGATTGGAGACTATTATTCTAAGTGAAGTCACTAAGGAATGGAAAACCAAATATCGTGTATTCTCACTGATATGTGGGAGCTAAGCTATAAGAACACAAAGGCATAAGAATGATACAGTGGACTTTCGGGACTTGGGAGGAAGGATATGGAAGGGGGTAAGAGACACAAGACGGCAAATAGGGTGCAGTGTACACTGTTCAGGTGATGGGTGCACCAAAATCTCACAAATCACTGCTAAAGAACTTACTCATGTAACCAAACACCACCCATATCCCAATAACCTATGGGGAAAAAAAAAAAGAGGTTTAAACACTGAGGGTTTTCACGACCTCATGCACAAAAGACCCTCAGGTGGCCAACTTCAGACCAGCTTCAATGTCGGAGGAATGGGAACCATAGACCAAACACAACTTGCCTGAAACCTGGCCAGGAAGAGGGTGGAGCCTGAGCAAATCAGACTCCGCCAGCAGGGAAGTGGGGGAGTGGGTTTGGAGTGAGCAACAAGAGTGTCTGCCACACCTGCTTACGAAACAGCTTTGCAGGTGAGTTTTCTCATCTACTTGCAAAGCATTCTTACTTAGCATTTCCTAGTGATGCTGAGAAAACAGGAAGAGCTTTGGTAAAACCTTGCTCAGGAAAAATGCACAGTCTTGCCCTTGGTGCTTCACACCCAAGAGCCACGGGTTCCCAACCCCTCAGGCGGAAGCAGCCTTTGGTGGCTTCCTTGCCTGTGACCCCAGGCCTCCAGTCAAAGGCATGGCCTGGCAAAATTCCTTTCCTGGAAAATGCCTAAGATGATCTGCCTGAATCCTCCCACCCAGCCTAGGGATTGCAACCAACTGGGAAAGGAGTGGAGGAGGGAGGTCACTGGCCCCAGGAGGGTGAGTCACCTGTCCTGCCAACCCACCCACTCGCTCCTGATCTCCTTCTGCTCTGATCCATCTCTCAACAAAGAGCTGGAGTTGGATCTCTCAAGATCCATCTCCTGGCCTCATGTTCCTGACTGTGGACCACACTCTGGCCCCTCTAAGACCAGCACTTGCACAGGCCCTGCTGGAAGTACAGCCTCAGCTGCTGGGTCAGTTTCAGCATGGCTTGACTCTCAGGCCCTGCTGCCTGGGGAGGGCCACGCAGCCCAGACTCAGCCTCAGCCTTAACCTCAGGAAAGCCAACCCCCACCCCTACTTGGCCACCATTAGTCAGTGGAGGAGGGGGGGCGGTCCTGATGCCACTGCCATGAGCCACAGCAACTGTCAGCTAAGACCCCAGTCCCGTAATCGGCACCCAGCAAACAGTCTGGGAGGTGCTAGGGCTGGGCCCCCAGCACGCGTTAGCAATCGTTGTTACAGAAGCAGCAGCCTCCCGAGGGCAAACGTGGACTGCAGTGGCGGTGTGCTTCCTAAAGCATTGGTCCCCAGCTCAAGCATGGCCCCAGGGTAAGTGGGGGACTACGAGTGAGGCATAGAGTCGGAGCACAGAGCCAGGTGAGGCCCTTGGCTGTCCTGGCTTTGGACCGCAGTGAGACAGGCACACCCATCTGTAGCTGCACATCACGATGCCGCAGTATCCACATCGTGGCTGGCTGGCTCCCTGCTATTTCCCCTCTTCCAGAAGTAGCCCCCTGTGCAGGCCAGGTCCTGAGTATCTCCCACCCATGCACTGCAAAGACACCCAAGTGGATGGGCCAAAGAGTCTGCCCACCAGAATCTGGGAATTGACAGCTGGTGGTACCAAGACACAGGCCAGTGGGCACTGAAGTCGAGTCCCATAAGGGCAGGGCCCCCCGAAGATGGCCACCGCCTCCTGCTGGCCCAGTCCCGACTGGGCCAGCCTATTCTTCCCGGGCCAATAACTTCTCTAGTCCACGAAATACCCTCACTTCCTGCCAGGAGACTCTTTTTTTTTTTTTTTTTTTTTTTTTTTTTTTTGGGTCAGATAAGACAGAGTCGGTTTCTGTTGCTTGAGTCCAAATGAACACAGGGCCCTCAGTCACGCCCTCATTTTACAGGTGTGACCTGGGGCCCGGCAAGTGTGACTTGCAGAGGTTGTGCTGACCATGCATGCAGGTCTGAGAGAATCCCAGTTTCTAGACACCCCCTCACTCCTCTTTCTGACAATTCGCTTAGTAAATGTGTGGACTCGGCCCCTTCCTGGGGCCCTCTTGGCTCTGGCTTCAGAGGAGTCCACATGCCCCGTGTTGGTGCTGCTGGGGAAGGCAAAGGCCCCGATCTGCCCAGACCAAGTGGTAAGCTTGGACCAAGTGGACCCAGACCTGCGGGGAGGGAAACCCACCCTCGCCACCATCCCTCTCCAGGAGCGCATCCAAGGGCCTGGCGTCCGGGCTTTCCGAGCTACCAGGAAACGGTGCTCCACAGGTGAACACACCTCCAGCTCCAACAATTTCCTAGGGAAGAAAAAGTTGCCACGCCCCTAGATAAAGGATGTGTGGAGCAGCAGGGGAAATGGCTTCTGGTGTGTGCACTGCTCCCTTAGCTGCAGGGACGGTCCCTGATCTCAGTAGTACATAAACTCTTGGCAAAGTTGGGTTTTCCATGGTTTGCTGAACTCCTGAACACAGATGTCCCATTTGTGTTTCATTAGTACATCAGCCGCTCTGCGGCTTTCGACCTCTGCACCAGGCAATAATTACCTGGCTCGGTCCCATCCCCTCACCAGCTGGCCGGGGACTTGCTCTGCCCGACCAGGGCTGTGTCTGCTGTCAGCCCTTTCCAGGCAACTGGACAGCTCTGTCATAACCAGAACGCCCCAGCTGGGCCTGTGTTAGCATGAGGAGCTGGCGGGGGTGGGGTCCTGTCGACTCTAGCAGATACCTCTAGAGGGAGAAGAGGCCTCCAGAGCCCATCTACCCTGGGGAGGCTGGAGACAGGGAAGGGGAGGAGGTAGAGAAGGAGGGGAGGAGGGGGAAGAAACCTAGAGGGGCAGGAGAAAGGGAGAGGAAGGGAGGAAGGGAGGAGGAAGAAGAAGGAGGAGGAAGGGGGAGGGAGGAGGAGGAGGGAGAAGGGGGAGGAAGGGGGAGGGAGGAGGATGAGGAAGAAGGGGGAAGAGGAGGGGGAAGGAACCTAGAGGGGCAGGAGAAAGGGAGAGGAGGGGAGGAAGGGAGGAGGAAGAAGAAGGAGGAGGAAGGGGGAGGGAGGAGGAGGAGGAGGGAGAAGGGGGAAGAGGGGGGGAAGGAACCTAGAGGGGCAGGAGAAAGGGAGAGGAGGGGTAGAGGGGAGGAGGGAGGAGAGGAGAGGAGGAGAAACAGGGAGGGGGGAAGAGGGAGGAGGAGGAAGAAGGAGAAGGGGGAAAAGGAAGGGGAAGGAACCTAGAGGGGTAGGAGAAAGGGAGAGGAGGGGGAGAGGCGAGGAGGTGGAAGAGGAGAGGAGGAGGAAGAGGGAGAAGGGGGAAGGAAACTAGAGGGGCAGGAGAAAGGGGGAGGGGAGGGGGGAGGAGAGGGAAGAAGGGAGGAGGAAGAGGGAGGAGGAAGAAGAGGGAGGAGGAGGAAGAGGTAGAAGGGGGGAAAGTAGGGGGAAGGAACTTAGAGGGTCAGGAGAAAGGGAGAGGAGGGGGAGAAGAGAGGAGGGGGAAGAGGAGAGGAGGAGGAGAGGAGGGGGAAGAGGGAGGAGGAGGAAGAGGGAGAAGGGGGAAGAGGAGGGGGAAGGAAGCTAGGGGCAGGAGAAAGGGAGAGGAGGGGGAGAAGAGAGGAGGGGGAAGATGGAGGAGGGGGAAGAGAGGAGGAAGGAGAAGAGGGGAGAAGGACCAAAAAGAGGAGGCAGAGATGGGTTGGGGCCCAGGCCTGGAGCTGGGAGCTGCACCTCTGAGCTGAACATGCTCGGATGGGCCTGGCAGGCTCCATGGACCCCTGCTCCATTGCCTTCTGGCTCCAGCGGAGGGGCGAGGGTATCATCTCAGTCCCACAGCAGAGGACATGTAGGGGAGGCTTCTGATGGGATGTCGGCTGGGTCTCAAGAGCAGCCTTGGCAAAGTGCAGGGCTTTCCCCGCTCTCGTCCTGGACTGACGCACTTGGGCATGGGCGAGGGGGTCAGGGCATTGCCTTCCCTCTGGGTCTCCCCTCCCCAGGCTCTGCTCTTGGGGCTTCCAGAAATCCACGAAGGAGGCCTTCATGGAGTAAGGCATTACGTCTAGGCTCTGAGGCATACAAACAGAAGCGTCCCTGAGCCCCAGCTCACTTGTGTGGAATTCTTTTTTTTTTTTTTTTTTTTAAGACACAGCCTTGCTCTTTCTCCCAGGTTGGAGTGCAGTGGTGCAATCTTAGCTCACTGCAACCTCTGCCTCTCAGGTTCAAGCCATTCTCCTGCCTCAGGTTCCCAACTAGCTGGGATTACAGGCACCTGCCATCATGCCAGACTAATTTTTGTAATTAGTCTAATTTAGTAGAGACAGAGTTTCACTATGTTGGCCAGGCTGGTCTCAAACTCCTGACGTCAAGTGAGCTGCCCACCTCAGCCTCCCAAAGTGCTGGGATTACAGGCGTGAGCCACGGTGCCCGTCCTACTGCATGTGAAATTCTAACATGGGCGGATCAAAGGGGATTTGCCGAGAAGCGAGTGAAACTTAAGCTCCAGGCCCCCTCACTTGTCCAGGTACCTTCCAAGACCCTGAGCTGAATTTAGAATTATAGTTCTGTAAGAAGGTGCCCCAAATTGTATAGGTTCCAGGACCCCTAAAACCGGGATCTGACTCTGGTATAAATTTTCAACTCCACCTTTTCATCTACATTGAAATGTGGGATATCTACATTCAAATCAGGAGTCACCAAGGTGGGACTCAGAGAGGCCAAGTCTTAAGTCAGAAATATATTGACTTTTGGAAGGAGGACCCACACAGAGAAGGTAGCGAGGGAGTGAGGGTGGCAAGCGGAACAGAAAGGGTGGCCGACATTCTTTAGGTGCATCATGCACATACATGCTAAGCATTCTGAATCGTGATCTTGTTTAATCTTCCCAGCAATCTGAGGAAAAGTTGTTCTCCCATTTTGCAAATGAGAATGGACCTCATAGAAGTAACTGGTCTGCAGAAGTGGAGTTGGAATTGAAGCTCAGGTCGGTGGGCCCTGGAGACCACACTCTTCCCACGACACGTCATGTGCCCAGATGTGTGCGGGAGCTGACGGACCGGCACAGTGATCGGAAGCATTTTGGTGAAATTACAGTCCTCAGTATCTATGGTTCCCATATGCACAGATTCAACCAACTGCAAGTAAAAAATGTTTGAAAAAAATAAAAGTACAACAATAATGGCCGGGCATGGTGGCTCACATCTGTAATTTCAGCACTTTGGGAAGCTGAGGCGGGAGGATCACTTGAGCCCAGGAGTTCAAGACCAGCCTGAGCAACATGGTGAAACCCTGTCTCTATAAAAATACAAAAATTAGTCAGGCATGGTCGCAAGCACCCGTAGTCCCAGCGACTCGGGAGGTTGAAGTAGAAGGATCGCTTGGGCCCAGGATGTCAAGGCTGCAGTGAGCCCAGATGGTGCCACTGAATTCCAGCCTGGGTGACAGAGAGACTTTGTCTCCTTGTCTCCAAAAACAACAACAACAAACAAAAAGACAACAATAAGAAATACACATTTTTAAAAACAGTACAGAATAACAACTATTTACATAGCACTTACATTGTATTATAAGCAATGTATACTTACATTGTATTATAAGCAATCTACAGATGATTTAAAGTATATGGGAGATGTGTGTAGGTTACATTCAAATGCTATTATTTTATTTTATTTTTTTAAGAGACAGGGTGTTGCTTTGTCACTCAGGCTGGAGTGCAGTGTCACAGTCACAGCTCACTGCAGCCTCAAACTCCTGGGCCCAAGTGATCTTTTCACCTCAACCTCGTGAGTAGCTGGGACTACAGGGGCACACCACTGCACCCAGCTAATTTCTTTTTTTTTGTAGAGGTGGAATCTATGTTGCCCAGGCTGGTCTCGAACTCCTGACCTCAAGTGATTCTCCCAAAATGCTGGTATTACAGGTATGAGCCACTGCACCTGACCCACATTTTATATTGTCTGTTCATCCATGGAGTTAGGGTCCAAGAGGTTCCTGGAACCAATCCCCCACAAATACCACAGCACCAGTGTACTGACGACACTGGTCAGTGACCCTAAAACATTTCTCATGTGTCCAGTACATGGATATTAACTGCTTGGTACACTTTGTTACTGGTGTACAACGTATGAAATGTCTGTGGTGGTCTCTTTAGTCAGACTGATGTCTTACTTTTAGTTTTTATTTTTAGTGAATGTGTATACATCTATTGACATTGATACATTAAGTTTCACTTGTGATCTTGCAGTTTCTTCATCCACAAATTCTCTCTCAAGGAGCTTTTAAGAACAAAACTATCACCACCAAGGACAGGAGAGAGAGTTGATATAGCCAAGGATAACAAATTTCATCTTTCTGCACCAACTCCCATAGGTCAGCAGCAACTTCTTGCAGTCCTGCGTGCGAAGGGACCTCCGGGCCCAGCAGCTGTGATCTGTCAGCAATGCCTGCTCCAAGCATGGGAGGGAAGAGAGGCAATTTTTCTGGCAGGTACTTGTCAGCTTCCGGAAAAGCAAAGATAGACAGAGGCCAGGCCCTCCGGCTACAAAAATGAGTATTCCTTTGGGGCCTGTGACTAGACTCAAATGTCCTCAGCTAAGAAGGAGCTGGACTCCTCCCACCCCAGAGTCCCTGGGCGCCTTGTTAGCTAGGGTGGCTCTGGCCATTGATGAGAGAAGGCCAGGGAGGATTAAGACCAAGATTTGAACCTTGGACAGCCAGGAAATTGGCATCACCGTCACCAGAAGTCAGCAGCCCACCTTATGCTCTTCTTGCAAATGTGGCAGATGTTGAAAGCAGCACTTTCCTTTAATTTTCACAAGAAAACACTCATGTAAGACCTTTGTGTATGGGATTTTACTGAAGCCTGGGGCTACAGGGGATCCCACTGCGGCAGTCAAACAGCTTAGGGGTTCTGTGGTAGAACAGCTTAGGGGTTCCCGAATGCTTACGAATCCACCGTCCTCCCGAAATGGGACTAGAGTGAAGCCCACTTGCCTTGGGTGCAGAATTTAAGAGTGCGCCAGAATTCAAGATGAATAATGTTAATGCAAAAAGTAATGGGGAAAAAAATCAACCATGAACAAAAAATCAAAATTTTAAATAAAGACAGGATCAACTATGCCAACCCATATTGGACCCTGAGGCAAAAGGAGACATCCACGAAACAGATCCCGTCTTTATTTGAAATGTTGATAGTTTGTTCATCATGGATTTCTTTTGTTAATTTTGAGTTTTAAAACATGGCATTAAAATACGATTTCTCTTGATGACTGCGATTTTTGGCACCCCTTCAATTACGTGCCCAGGCCAATGCTTCATTCTCCTCACCCCTGCTCTTCTCTGCCCCTCTCCGCCTCTGCTCCCAGCCTCACAAGAGCATTAAAAATGTCTTCCTCCAGTTTTCCCAGGACACTTCAACCCTTCCCTGCCTCTGCTCCCAAATACAGCGCCCCATCTCCCAAGACCTGCCACTTTGAAATAGCTCTTGGTAGAGGACGCCTCAATGCAGACAGTCAGGTGAAGGCCACATGCAGGGACAGGAATGAGTCCAAGAGGGGGTTTTCCCCAGTTGGATGCTTCCTCACATGGAGGGGCTGTCTTTCAGCTACTGTGACCCCACAGGACAGCCCCCAGATCCAGGAGGAGGCCACAAAGGTGGATCCAGGTAAGGTGTCCTAGGAATTGGGAGGATAAAAATGGTTGTCACTAGACAGGAAGTCAGATACACATGGACACAGAGTGCACTAGGAAGGGGAGTCCCTTCTCTGGCGGCCGGGCCCTCCTCTGGGTCGTGAATATTCTGCAGCTCTGCTTGGCATCCAGGGAGGTGGGGGTGCCCCCTGGGCAGGATGCTGCTGGGTCCGAGGCTGGCCTGGAGGATGAAGGGGGATGATGAAGCCATTCTTGCCTTTACCTCTGGAGCTAGGCCGACTCCCCATGGCTCCAACCGGCCCCTCTGCTCTTTCTGCTCTACCCTCCGTGTCCAGGGGAACCCAAGAGAGCACGTGGGAAGAGCTGGGTGTCTACGCTTCTGCGACTTGGGCTGCAAAGATCAAGAGAAGTCAGGCTCTGGGAGGACGCGAGGCCGTCCAGGAATGGCAGGGAGGCCCGCTGGAGCCTGACTTTGGTCCAAGTGGACCAAAGCTTCGACGGAGCAAGGCCGGGTGTCCGCGGTGGCCCCTCTCACCAGTGGACGCTGGCGAATAACTATGGGAACAACATTTAACAACAGTGTTTTCTATGCCAGGTACACAGCCACCTTGGCGTGGGTTGATAACCATGCCTATCTCACCGCGGGGCACTGAGCCGACGGCATACCCAGGGCCCCGGGCTCCACGGCTCGCTTACTCGCTCACTCCGTGAAGCATCCCGGCAGGAGCCGGAGCAGCAGCAGCAGGGCTGGGCCCGGGGGCGCGCGCATGCGCAGGCCGTGCTCCAGGAGGGGCGGGGCACTGAGCCTAGGGGCGGGCGCCTGGCGGAGGGCAGGGGACCGCCACGCGCTCCGGGACACCTCTGCAGTGACTGAGAACCGACCCGGCAATCCGCGGCCCGGGTGGGCGGAGTCTTGTGTCTGCCGCTGACCAGGTGCGTGACCTTGGGCAAGTCACTGAACCTGCAGGTGCCTCCGTTTTCTCGTCTGGAAAATGAGGGTCCTAGAGTCGCCCACCCCATAGGTCGTGGTAGCTCCGGGTATAACAGGCCGGTGGCAGGCACGGATGCGGGCTCTCTGTGCGGCAGCGCTGAGCATTCCTGTGGGCGCCTAGGAAGGGCTATTCTTATTCTTTTTCTATTTCCTACCTAGTCTCAGCAAGATGAGACCCAAAAGGATTTCTCCGCCACCCAGTGCTTAGCTTGCTTTTCCTCTACTAAAATCACTACTAACTTTTTGTAATTTGACAGGATACTTTGCATGTATGCCTTCGCACTTGACTGTCACACGAGCCTTTCGAGATAGATAAATTTTAGGATTCTTCCCATTTTCTAGATAAGGAAACTGAGGCTCAGAGATTTAGTGGCCAGCCCGAGGTCCCACAGCTAGAAAGTAAGGAAGCCGGCCGGGCGCGGTGGCTCACGCCTGTAATCCCCGCACTTTGAGCGGGTGGATCACAAGAGATAGGGAGTTGGAGATCAGCCTGGCCAATATGGTGAAACCCCATCCCTACTAAATATACAAAATTAGCGGGGCGTGCTGGTGGGCGCCTGTAATTCCAGCTACTCGGGAGGCTGAGGCAGAAGAATTGCTTGAACCCAGGGGGCAGAGGTTGCAGTGAGCTGGGATCGCGCCACTGCACTCCAGCCTGGGTGACAGAGTGAGACTCGGTCTCCAAAAAATAAAATAAAATAAGATAAGAAGCCAAGACTGAAACCCAAGTCTTCTGATTCCAAAGCTGGGGTGCTGCTGGCTTGTTCTGAAAGCAAGCATGATGGACATCTTTTAGACATATCAGTGATGTAAATTCACACTGAAACTGCCCTGCATAATTAAGGATTTTCTATTACTGGGGGGAGTGTGATAATACAGTAATGTTACAGTTATACTTTGAAAAAGAGCCCCCTCCCTTTAGAGAGACACGCTGCAGTCTTCCCAAATGAAAGGATATGATGTCTGGTGCCCATTTGTTTTTAAATAATGGGGTGGGGGCGCACAGATTAAGCAAAACTGGGCATAAAAATTGTTGGAAATGGGTGATGGGCACATGGGTCCATCACATGAGTCTGTCTACTCTTAGTACATGTTTAAAGTTTCCATAATAACAATAAAAATAAATCACGTTTTCTTAAAACTTCTGAAGCCGAAGCACACCCATGTTGCTGGAAGAACTCAATCCCAAGATCTGTTTTCCAGCAACTGAGAACCGACCCCACAGTCCACAAGCCTAGGGGCCGTCTTGTCTCTGCTGCTGACCAGCTGTGTGACCTTGGGCAAGTCACTCCAACTGCAAATGACTCTGTCTCCTCATCTCAAAATGAGGATCACAGGGGTGACCACCTCATAGAGAATGAGACCCCTCGGACTGGATGCTGGGTCCTTGGAAGCCACTGAGCCAGGGGTCCCACACCCAGGGCCTGCAGGGCCAGGCAGGCAGCGTTGTTGAGAGGAATGGCAGGTAGGGACAGTGGCAAGTGGAAATGTTCCCTCCAGCCTAATGCTGTGAAGGGACCACATATTCTTCTTCAAGAAAGGTGGTGAGCTAGCTCTTGACCTGGCATTTCCTGGTTTCTAAAGGTTGGCAACCAGTTCCAATGTAACTGTGAACCAATTGCCTATATGTGACCAATTTGCCTCCTGGAGGCTGGGCTAGCCCGTCTCCTCTTCCCCACACCCTTTGGAGAAGAGGAAACCAAAGCCCAGAGTGAGGAAAATCTCCCAGAGTCTCACAGCGAGTCAGATCCAGCCCTAGCACAAGACATGCATCTCGCCTCCCCTGGCCCACTCCTGGTTCCGTATTTCAGTAGTTGGAGGACCTCTCCCGAAGAAGAGACCATGGAGAGACAGAACAAAGAGCAAGCGCCAGATAACAACGTCTAGGAGAATGTCAGTTCTGCTTCTGAACCCAACTTAGTGAATATGCCCCAACAAAGGCAAGTGGTGGCAAGGTTAAGCCGGGGAGGGGAGGCCATCACTGTAGACCTTAAGATCAAACATTTGGGCCAAATGAGTTTTACTTATTACTTGGCTAGGTGGGTTTACCGAGCAAGTTATTTAACCAGGCATGACCTCTGTTTTCCCATCTGTAAAATGGGAGCATACAAACAGCTTACCCTTCTCTGTTTTATAATGGCATTTACATTTTATAATGTCATTATTAAAGCTCGAAGCTTCTTACAAATTGTGGTGATGTGCTCAGAGCCTGCAGCCTTGGACAAGCGAGGGGCCACTCCAGTGTATCACTGTTATCACTATTAAGCACTATTATCAACACAAAACTGGAAGAAGAACCAGTGCCCAGAACTCATGGGTCTAAATGGCTGAGCTCTGGAATCTCTCTTTTCAGAAAGCAGCATCTCAGGTGAAGGAAAGAGCATCAAAGATTGGAAAGCAACAGAGACTCATAGTTCTCATAGTTCTCGTCACAAGGCAGAGACAAGCCCATGGGGAGAAGATGCGTATACACAACATTCCTCTTGGAGCTTTTCTGAGTTAGATAATGACATTTCTAACCCTGCGCCAATAGTGTTTGAAACATCACCCAGAACCAGCGACATGGCAAGAATATGGAGCTACAGAAATAAAATATGCTGAGCATAGAGAGGGGAGGGCAGGGAAAACAGAGGGAACATCTCAGATCCAGAGGAGGAGAAGCCACCTGTGACCCTGAAGAACGCTGGACTCTGCAACGAGCTCAAGCTGCTGAAGACAGATCCAGCTCTTCCTTGCCCAGACGGTAGTCTCCCCAACGCCCCAGAAACAGAGCTGCAAGCTGGCCCGTGGGACCCAACGGCCCTCCTGCAGCTGCCTTCTGAGCTGGGTTTTCACTTCTGCAAGAAAGGAATAATGAGCTCCACCTTATGAGATTCTTGGAAGGGTTAAGAAGATGACTGTGGACAACCAGGAATTTTTAGAGACTCAGTAATTTACTTGCCCAAGGTCACGCGGTGTCCAGGCTAGGACCAGATCCAGGCCTCTGGGTTCTTGTTCCCAGCCTTGTGTTTGTTCACTAGGCCATCCTGCTCTAAGTGGCCTGACACTCTGTCACTTTATTAATCTACCATGACAGAGTCACAATCTGGTGATATGAGAGACCGTTTTGGTCTCCACGGCATTTGAATTTTTATTTTGTTGCTGGAATTTTTTTTTTAAGTGGGAAATTACACATAAAAGCACAGATTTGCAGCTTCCCTTGAGAAATTATAACCTCTGCAAATGCTGGGCCTGGTTCCCACATGGAGACAGCTGGCTGGCCTGAGAAGTAGCTGCCTCCCCCGGGCAGGTCCCGGGCCCTCAGCATCTTCCTTCAGGCCTGCTTCATCCACTTCCTTCCCCCTCGGCCCGCGTGCATGCTTGGATATGGCACACACAGTCTTTTAGAGGGAGAGCCCTTGGCCTGCCTAGAAGAAGCCAGGGGACCTCTCAGCACCAGAGCCAATGAAAATTGCAAAGTTTCCCTCGAAATGCGTCCACGGCGATGAGCAGGCTGGAGATGTGACTTATGAAGAATGAACACAGGAAATGTGCCGACCTTGGCTGAACAGTGACGTGGGCAGAGATGCGCTCCAACCATGGCCTCAGGAAGGAGCCGAGTAGTTAGAGAGAAGCCCAGGGGGGCAACTCAGGGAAACAGAAACTGAGCCGGGGAAATTTTCAGCTAAATTATCAGGAAACTACCTCTGGATTGAACGCCTGCGCAAAGCGGAGGTGTCGATGCAGAGAGGGAGGGGAAAATACCGTTCCTGTTTCTTCCTGACTTCTCAAAAGAGGTCACCAGATCCATTCATTGGGCATTCAGGAAACAGCTCTGCAGAGAAGCTGTGTGGACTGCAGAAGTGGCTCCAGGAGGGGTGACCAGCTGTTCAGCCTTCAGCACACAAAGCGGCAAAGTCAGGGTCGCTGGGGCCTGGCCTGCCTTGACATCAAAAATAGAAGGACAGCACTGGGGGTGGATCCAACCTGGCATAAGAGGCACAATGGCTGGAGTATGCGGACAGTGTTGGTTATAGGCATGACCAAGGGATTCTGGTTTTGGAAGAGTAGCCTATTGAATAGGTGTCTCTTTTCAGTTGCAGCAAAAACCCAAGTCAAACTGGTCCATGTGCAAAGGAAAATTGTTGGCTTCCATAAATGATCACTTCAGAGGTAAACTGCTTCAGGCATGGCTGGATCCAGTGGTTCAACTGACATCCTCAGGACCTGGGCTCCCCATCTTCTAACTCTGCTTTCCTCTGTGTTGGCTTCGTTCTCAGGCAGACGCTCCCCTGTGGTGGTAAGATGGCGCCCACCAACTCATCTTCAGATCCCATGAATCCCAGGAGACATCCTGAAGGCAACTCTTATTGGACTAGTTTTGGATCACATGCCAATCCCACAGCAACCAATCAGGTTGGTGTAGGCATATGGTGCTGTGATTGGCCATGCAACACTTGGGCCACCCATGGCACTAGGGGCAAAGTGGGGGTTCTCCATGGGAAAATTAACATGCCATTTCCAGAAGTAGTGGGGATAGAACTGAGAGGGCAGATAACATGGCAAGGGAGCAGAGGACAGAGAGTGGTATCAGGACCCAGCCAAGCAGGGCTGTCACCAAAGCTCTGAGGACACTCAGTGGGATCTGGAAGACCACCAGTGAGGCTGGCCCAAGTCTCACATTGGACCCTAGCCCCAGGTGCCCCCACTAGCTGATAGGGCTGGGACAGTTAACATTCGGGTCCCTAATGTGGGCTGCCTCGGGGTCTGGGTGAGCCTGCATCTTAGAGGGGTCAATGCCCACTGCCAAGAAGAGCCTAGAGAAGGCGGGATGCTGGGGTTTCAGGGTTCCAAGCCCAGAAGGGCAGGAGGGCACATCCCAGGCGCCCAAAGTGTAGTGTCAGAAGAGCATGGATTTCGCTCTCCTTGCCAGGGACTGCCTGCCTTAGGCGTGGGCATGGGCATGTGTCCCCGTTCTAGCCCACGACAGGGGCGGGGAGTTGGAGGAAGGAAAGGCCTGGGCTGCTGGACAATATTTTCCTTACTCATTGATAATTTCAATTTTAAAAAATCCCATTTGAAGAAAGAGTCCAGTTTCCACCTTTGGACTGCTTTGAGTCTGGGTGGCATGCAGGACTGGAGCGGGCAGCCAGGCTGCAGCCACGCAGAGCAGCTGAAGGTGGCCAGGGAGCCAAGGAGCCAGGGCCTCTCGTGGTGGTGGCGTCACCTCAGGAAAGCCCATCAGGTAATGCAGTCCCCGTACTCGCTTTTGCAGCGGGTTAAGCAGCGTTTCTGTTGTCCGGAGCTGAAAGCAGCCTCCTTGACACCAGGACTCAGAGCTGGGATCAGCATGAACTACGAGTGACAGGGGAACCGGACCGGCTGCTCCAGCTTCCCACTGGCCCTGAGCCAGCCCTGTGGCTTGTCTTACTGAAGACACATCGGTCAGTTTCTGCTGCAAAAAAACTGCTTTTTCCTTCACTTCTAGGTCATGAAGGGAAAACTGTTTCCTAAATAACTTTCTTACCCTGGTTTAAATAAGCCTCCCACAAAACGGCCAGAGACTGACGTTTCCTTTCTACACAGTCAAAAAAGAAAGCTCCCCACCCGACTGTCCATCAATAGAGGGTAATTAAGTTCATTCAACTACAGCCATTTGATAGCTGTGTGCGCAGCCGCTAAATTGATGCTGACAGATGATGCTTAAAGACACTGGAGATGCTTTGCATGTTACTATTAAATGAAAGAAAAAAACACAGGTTACTAAACTCTATGTATGCAGTATGATCATATATATATTTTTTAATATGCACACACATAAAATAAGACTGGAAGGAAACACCACAGTGTTTGGGTGGTGGAATTTGGGGTAATATTTATTGCCAACTTTATACTTCTGCTTATTTTTCAAGTTTTTTACAATAAGCATATATTATGATTGTAACCTGAGAACTAGGGTGAAGACCCCGAGGACACATTTGGCAACCCTGGGGGAGACACTTCGAGGGAGAGGACAGGAAAATCTTTCATGTTTCCATCAAGATCCAGGGCTCCAAGCACCCACAGATGCCACATTGGGCCAGAGTGAGCGTCTGGGTGTTTCTGGCAAGTGCAGAAGGAAAAGTCAGAGGCACAAGATTCTGGGGTGCAGGAACCTTTCAGGGTATGCAACAGCCTTCCTCCTCTCCCTCTGCCTCTATCAAGTCTACCTCCCGCCAGATCTCTGCGGTTCTCTCACTCAGACCGAGCAGCAGCAAAGCCCCCCGTAAAAGATCTGGTGTCAAAGCCGACCTCGCACAGGCCGATTCCTTGGGAGTCCCTCATACTCAGGGAGTTTGGCACGTGGGAGGTTAATTCTCTTATCAAAACTGTACAAAATCCTAATTTTGCAGAGTGGCAATTTGGGGGGAAAAGAAAACCCAGCAATGGGAAAATGTTGGTTATGCAGCACTCGACATTCAGTTCTCAGGGGATCAATTATAAAAACACTCATTCAGCTATTTCTATTCAAATGAACACCTGAAGAGGAGGCCTCAATGGTTTTAAAAGTGTGTGGATATTACTGGATAAATGTTAGTCCAATAAAAGAGATCATCATCCGCTATTTGTGTACATTTAAGTTGACACTAAAAAGATCTTTGTGGAGTATCGCTGCGGCTGCTTCTTTTTCTGCATGCATCTTTTTATCTCCTATTCCCTTAACACTTTAGCAACTGAAGAAAACAGACCAAATGTGGCTGGTCATGGTTTTCTTCTTCTTCTCCTTCTTCCCCCAAGATGAAAGGGACACGGGTGTTGGGAAGGCCACACCTGAAGTGGGCAGCCGGGTTGCTCACACTTATGAATATGTAATGTCCTGCTTGGAGGCGCAGTCACGAACTCCTAATAAGAATTCACGAGTCTGTGTTTGAAAACAGACATTTGCATTTGCCCTGCGGTCATAGTACACGGACCATTCTTATTCAAAAATTTATTTTTTTTCCTTCTTCTTTTTAAGGCCTGGAAATATTCTATGCCCTCTCTCCCCACCAACACACACACACACACACACACACACACACACACACACACACACCTTTCTTTCTACGTTCTCTTTAAATGGAAATTAAGATACGGAAGCCCAGAAAGCCCAGCAGCCCCCTCTCCTGCAGCCACTGGGCCTGGGGCAGGCACTGCAGCTCCCAGAGAGATGGAGAACCCTCCAAACCTGCTTCAAGCAGATACTAGTTTTCTCTCAAGTCCAAGAGCTTTCTTGGTCCAGAATGAAATGCAGAATTTTTAAAAAGGGGAGTAAAACAACATGGGGAGACTATGTTGAGGCTCAACAAGCCTGCTAAAGCGAAGCCAGGGTATAATCTACTCGGCAGCTATAGGAACCTGCCTGGCCCGGGGCTGGGACACTGTGCCCCGAGTTCCCGGGGGCAATTTGGTGGTGGCAGGCATTTCCTGGTCAGTGGCTGTGGTTTATGCAGTTAAATTTCCTGCAAAAATAGCACCCCACCAGTCCTTTTTATAAACACTTTAAAAAGGGGGCCTTTTTTGTCTGTGACTCCTGAACCTCTAAGTCATTATTAATGTCTAGAGGGCAAGGGTGCCACCATTTGAGGTACAAGGAACAGAGCATCAACACCCCATGTTTATTTGGGTCTCTCCTCCTCTGCAGCTTCCTCAATAAAGCACAAAGCTCTTGGCCTCTTCTACCCAGGGGTCCCCGCCCTCCCTCAGTCCTCACAGGTCCCCCAGGCCGGCCACACTGACTGCATGGACATGGCCGCACTCAGCCTCCCTGCACCCCTCCTTCCTGAGGGGTTGGCCAAGGTTAAATGCTGATCCCACAAACGTCTGGGTTTTGCGCATTCCTTCTAATTACAGGTGTTCAGAGAGCCATTTGCGTACCTTGTGAAAACGGTGCTTTCTTGGGGGCCAGGCTGTGGTCAGTTAGTATCGTCTTTACTTTAGCTACGGGTGGGCAATGTCCACACAGCCAGGGAGGCATAGCGTAAGACGAGGGAGTGCTGCGCCCGTTCCGGGGCTCCCTCAGCCGGCCAAGCTGCTAGCCAGGAAGATTCCTTTGCGGCTGCCCAGGGGCCGGCCCAACCAAGCCCCCATTTCAGGGCTAACAGTGACACCTGCAGTTTAACCTGCCACATGTCACTCTGCGGGACAACTGCCCTGGGAGGGGGCTGAGGGACCTTGGGCCACTCGGCCACCACTGCCCTTGCCAGGGGTCCCCAGGGAGAGGGCTGAGGAGACTGAGTTCTCTGGGCGTGGTGTAGGAGTCAGACAGAGGGCAGATCCACCTGCTGTTCTGGGAGGAGGCCACAAGGCAACAGTTTCTAGCCCTGAGACTCCAGAACCCAACACCTGTGGCTGTTGCTCTCCCGACTCAGCCACCAACCTAAGAAAGCCAAGGCCATGGGAACTTGCTGGGTGGGGAGGCAGCAGGGACCAGAGAACACCAGTTGCCACAGGAGCAGCATCTAAACAGGTTTTACTGAGAGCCAGCTCTGTGCGGCACTTTCTCACCTTCCCCCTGCTCCTCTCAGCAAGGCGTGACCACCTGACCCAGTGCCCTCGCTTTACAGCCCGGAAGACTGAGGACCACAGAGGGCAGGTGGCTTAGTCAAGGTCATCTAGGGGGATAGTACCTAAGTCTGGTCTCCCACCTCTGCCTACCTGCAGGACAGTGCTCAGGACTGCCATGGCGACATGCTCAGGACTTGATCAGGCGACATGCCCTTCCTGGCGTGGTCACCATGGGACAATGCATGCACATCTTTCCGTAGACCATCTCCTCAATACCACCACCTACCCTCCCCCAAACACACTCACGTGCTTGCACACAGGCATGCACGCTGAGAAAAGACAGTAGGTCCAATATGAATTATCTGAGTCCAGACCCAGCTCCCAAGGCATGGCCCCAACAGCCGCGGCTCCATTTCCTCCCCTGCACTCGCTCACAGAAATCTGAGAGCCAGGACACAGGGAGTTGGGAATGAAAATGAACCGATGCAAAGATTTCTTTATAACTTTTCTCAATATTCTGCTGATTGCTAGCTCAGTAGCAGATGTGGTGTGCTTAATGATGCATAGACAAGAAGCAGCCCCTGATCCCTAAATGAACTTCTTATCTCTAAATATATACAGGGAAGGCTATATAAACTCAATTTAGCCCCTCTGCTCTTCCAGCTACCCTGATCGAGGAGTGGAAGGAGAGAGTGGGTGCCTGGAAGACCTGGCAGGGGCAGACAGAGGGCAGGGAAGAGAAGGTGGGGAGGCTTCTGTGGCGTCCGGCCATTGTGCTCACGGCTCCCCAGTGACTGAGCTGGCCACACAGACAGGCAGCCCACCTTCCTATTTCCCAGGGTGAGGGGGTGGTTTGAGGGGGTTCCTCCTGAGAAAACCTTCAGTGGCAGAAGCAGTAATAGCAACAAAAACCTTCACCAGCAAAACCTCTATTTAGCCATTTCCATTAAACATGCCGCATCTCTATGTAGCAAGACTCAGCAAGTTCTTAGAACTCAAGTTCTCGGTAAAGGGGTTAAAAGCACATTGGCCCTAAGCGTTCCTCGCTTGGTGGCATCCACTGTGTGCAGGTGCTAGGCCAGAGTCCCAGGGAGGACCCAGGGTCCAGCAGGGACAGATGTGAGTTCCAAGTGCAGGTGTGTGCCAGAGGCAGGCACACTGGGCTGCAGGAACACAGAGGGGAGCCCTGGATCCTTCTCTCTGCACCTCCCACCCCCAGGAATGCCCAAAGGGCAGAAGAAACAGCAGGTGCGAAGGCTTAGCAGGCAGGAGAACACCAGGCCTGCTCAGGAGCTGCGGTAAGTCTGGACACGGGATGATGGGTGTAACAGAGAGCCCAGGGGCAGGGGAAGCAGGACCTCCGACACCATGTAAGGAGCCTGACCTTCTTCCTGCAGGAGGTGAAGGGGATGCTCGGCCTAGTTCTAGGTCGCTGCTGATACATAAAAGCTGCCGCCGCATGGGCAGGAGGGTGGGGGTCGGGTTCAACACTCAAGTCCCAGAGTTCCCAAGAGGCCAGCCCAGGGCCTGGCCAAGTCACTTCAAATAGCTGTTTAGCCCAGATGGCCTGTTAATCTTGAAGGAAACCCAAAGAAGCACAGAGACACAGTTGAAATGGGAGTAAGAGCACCCAATGCCCATCCACAGCCAAAGGAAAGCTTATGCATATGCAACATGGGCCCACTCTGTAGGCTTTTCCATTAGTCGCGTGGAGACGCCGTGACCAGGTTGGGGGAATCTATATTTCACCTTATGTTGCACACAGCTGGGCTCAGACTGGCACCAGTGTCAATATGCAAACGAGGCAGTATCTGTATTCATCAGGGCTCTGAGAAGCCAGGATCCTTCTCTTCCAGAGCAGCAAACAAAGAAAGGTGGGTGGGGCATGCCAGAGGGGGCGTGGCTGGTAGGCAAAGACCAGGCAGGAAAGAGGCCACTGGAATGGGAGGAGAGACCAAATTATGTCACATCAGTTTTGGGGGGTGGGGAACATTCTCAAAGAGGAGACTTAGAACCCAAAGGGTTTTGGAGCCAGAAGTTCCTCCTCCGCCTAATGGTCTCATTTAATTGATGAAAAAGCTGAGACCTAGAGAGGAGAAATAATTTGCTGAGAGACAAACACCTAATGGTAGGTTTTTGTTCATATGCGAATACAGCTGTGTTTAAATTCAATTTTTGTTTATATAGGTAAAGAAAGATCAAGGAGCTCCTTAGGTCAGTCCTATCAAGACCATATGAGCACCGTGTGGAGAAAAAGAGAGGCCATGGTCCTTGCCTTCGACATGTAATAAGAACTCAAAGAATGGGGCACCGTGCGTTCAAGGAGGTCATGAAGTGAACGTGCCACCCGCCAGGTGTGGGCTGGGGAACTGGGTGCAGTTGGTGTTATCTCAGAGGTCCCCGGGCGGGTGGAGGAGCTCAGAGTCACACCCCACCCTGCGCTTTCCTTTCGGCTCCGCTCTGAGCCCCAGTCCTGGCTCCCCTCTCCAAACCCCCTCCCTTTGGGTTTTCTGGGAGAAATGGGCAAAACCTCACCAGTCTGTAGAGATGGATACAGTTTCTCTAGCTGGACACAGCTCCAGTGGTTCTAAGTGTGCATCTCTTAAAAAGTCAACTGAGGCCAAAAAGCTCTCCTGTGCCCATCCCCTCACAACAATTAGCAAATCATCAGCACAGCACTTGTCTATACTAGACACACAACCTATAAGCTAGACACCTCTTAAGCGAACTTGTTTCCTCATCTGTGAAATACGGTTTATGAGGCCTGTTTTCTGTGAGGAGTAAAAAGGATCAGGTATGTGATGACATTTAGTGTCATACCTGGTATACCTGAAGCTAGCTGAAGTTACAGGCCTCTAGGATAATCTGCTGTGAGCTGTGAAAAGAGGCACATAAGTCGAGTGTTAACCACAAATGACACAGGAGACAGCCGTGAAGACCTTTGCTGTGCACCTAGAGGACAGGGCGTGACCTTGGTGCATGGGCTGTGTGACATTTCTTCCCAGAGCCTACAAGCCTTTTCTACTTACTGCTCAGTTCAGATTCAGGGCTGGGTTCCAGAGGGATGCAGGAACTGCAAGCCAGGCTTCCAGATAAACAAGCTTTCGTGTGTAGCACGGAGTGTCTGTCCTCCTTCCTGAGTCTTCCCTTCACCCTTTTTAATGCCAACTCCATTTGTGATGATCACAGAAATTACTCTAAAGTCAGCCTGTGCTCCTCGGAAGGACAAACTGTTAAAGCTGAATGTAAATTTGGCATTGCTCTCCCTTGAATGCTCTTGGCATCCGTTTAAAGAAATGAGAATTAGGGCAGTTATCGCATATTCATTTTTATAAAAAACAAATTACAGACCAAGACTGGTTTCTTGAAATCCCATAAGTTACAGGTGAATTTCCTTCACCAGCACTGGTCCAGTCCTGTGCTACACTGGCTTTGGCCACACTCACAAACTTGTTTAGCCTCAGTCACTTTATTCTGCAAAACCTGCCATAGCCAGGGAGGTGGTGGACTGGAAGACTTAGGGTAACCAGCCATGAGTCTTAATCCAAGAAAAGGCTTTGACAGTGGCCCCTGAGATCTGAGAGGACTGTCCAGTTACTAATGCATCCCCATTAGCTGGGCTCCCTATGATGGTTTATTCAGCAAATGACGGTAAGGATTGACATGTCAGGCCACGTGTGGTGGTTCACGCCTATAACCCCAACACTGGGAGGCAGAGGCAGAAGGATCACTTGGTCCCAGGAGTTTGAGACCAGCTTGGGTAACAAAGAGAGACCTTGTCTCTACAAAAGAAAAACTTAAAATTAGCTGGGCCTGTGGTGCTATGCACCGTGGTGCCAGCTACTCTGGAGGCTGAGGCAGGAGGATCACTTGAGCCCGGGAGGGCAAGGCTGCAGTGAGCCGTCATTGTGCCACTACACTCCAGCCTGGGTGCCAGAGCAAGACCCTGTCTCAAAAATAAAAAAGAATTCTCATGTCAGAACCCCTTTCCTGCAAAGTGGGAGAGAGCACGGGCAGACACAGCTCCTGCCTCGAGGGGCCCCCTTAGTGTTCAATACCCGAGAGTCCTCTCTTTGGGGTCTGTCTGCCTAAGAACAGTCAGAGGGCTTGAATCTTGGCTCCACTGCTTCCCAGCTGGCGGCCTTGGACAAGTCACTGACTCTCTCTGAATTCTTAGGTTCCAGGTAACAAGACCAGTCCTGCAGGGCTGTTCTGGGTACTAGATGAGAGGTGTGCATAGTACACAGTCAGGTGCCTCTCTTCTCTGTCCCATCACCCTTAAACATTCCCATCATTGCGACTGGCACCATGGGTCCTTGGACAAGTATTTCTCGGTGCCTCAGTTTCATCATCTGGAAAATGGGAACTGTAATATGTGTTTCAAAGGATTGTTGGGAGGATTCAGTGAGAGAGTCCATGTAAGGCATTTAGCACAATCTTTAGACCCTGTAAAGTCTTAATACACACGAGCTCATATTCTGCTGGTACACGGGGGGCTCCTCAGGAAGAACTTGGTCAAGTCCCTCATTCACTGAGCTTTCCACAGACACTGACAAGCAGTTACACATCATGCACTGTGGCTACAGGCATGCATCAAGACACGGCCTCAGTTTTGCAAGAGCTGGTCCTACCTAGGGCAATACTGCAATATGGTAAGTGCTGAGAGATTTAGCTACAGGGTGCTTTGGGAGTGGAGATCTAACCCAGCCTGAGGGATCGGAAGACTTCTCAGAGATGATGATACCTAAGGTATATCCCATGGGATGATGAGTACAACAGGGGGTGAGCAGTGAGGTGCAGGGGCAAGAACTTCCACGCACACAGAAGAGCATGTCGTGGCAAGTGGGAGAGCGGACAGGCTTCGGCTAACTCGTTGACACACCCAGAACTCATGCCAGGCACTTAGGGCTCAGGAGGTATTGCTGAATGAATAAACAAGCTTGCTGTACACGGCTCACATCTTCCCTTCCTACCTGCTGCTCCAGGTTCCAGGGAAGAGATGCCTGCTCCCTCTGGCGCCTAACCCAAAGCATAGCCAGGAAGAAGAGGGCAGCCCGTGGAGAAGTGCATCACTGGACATGCCAGGTCAGGATGCCATGGGAAAGCACTCCAACCCCCGGAGGACTGCCCATGCCCCCAGGTGCCCAGAATCCCAGATTCTCAGTGAGAGGGACAGGCTGGGGCCCCAAGTGCTGCTGCAAGTGGACTCAAGTGGCTCGAGTTCAGAAACCAAGATGCTTGGCACGGTTGTCCAGGGGTGGGGAACAAGCACCCTCCCCTGCCATGTGCTGTTTCTTGACGATGCAGGGGCCAGGTGTGTGAGCCTCACCTCTGGCTGCATTCCCATTACATCTTCCTAGCAAAGTTTCCAAAGCTTTGTCCTCATTTCTCCTCTTCCCACCCAGGCGCACCCCTCTTGAAATTCCCCTCCTGAGAGGTTTGTTGTTCACTGCTGTACCCTCCCCTTCATACTTCTTGAAGGCTGTCATTAGAACCACCAGACAGGCAGCGTCAGGAGAACAGGCACCTCCCCAGATGCCTGTTGGGTTGTCTTCTCCAGTCTTGCACTTGGGCTACAAGTTGCCAAACACCTTGGGATAGGGGCCCTTAGGTCAAATAATGGTCAGTGCAAATGTCTCTCTTTGCCTCCACATTTTGGGGGCACTGAAAGGAATCCCTGCCTTGATTTCTTTCCAGTGGGTGGTAGAGACTGGAAGGCAGTCAACAGCATGCCAGAAACAGAATGAGGAGCAGTGCCTGGGCCAGAAGTTGGCGGTGGGCTGCAAGGTGTGGTGAGGACTAATGGGGCAAGGGGTTGACTGCATTTATCAATGAAGGTATGAAAGACTTAACTAAATAACGACTCATAAATATTCAGCTCAGCCAAGCTGAGTCCCACAATGATGGATGTCAGGGACTAAAAGGCTTTCAAGGGGAGGACTCTGCAGAGATGTGGGCCCCCAAACGTGTCCGAACGGAAAGGGTACACTGCCCACAGCTTCCGCTGGCTCATGACATATCATTCCCTCGTACCCGTCCTGCAAGCCAAATGCACTTTAAGGCAAGCGGTCTGGCTCCCTAAGGAAGAGACTTCTCCATCAGGACCTTGGAATTTGTAGTACAGTGATCCCCTTTATCCATGGTTCCGCTTTCTGTGGTTTCAGTTACCTGCGCCCAACCAGTCTGAAAATGCTAAATGGAAAATGCCAGAAATAAACAATTTCTAAGTTGTAAATTGTGCAGCCCTCTGGGTAGTGTGAAATCTGGCACTGTCCACTCCATCCTATTTGGGATGTAAACGTTTGTTTTATCCAGCATGAAGCTGGATCTGGAAGGAAGGGAGGTGCGAGAGCAAGCGTGCGACGGTACAAGTCTCCAATATGGGGATATGGGACCAGGTACAAGCACGAGTGACCAGGGTCTTTGTGTGTGCTCCTTATTCTCCTTTACTTAGCTTCTACCACCACTAAGAACCTGGACCACATCTTAATCATGTTGAGCTGCTTTGAGCCTCAAGATCTTTCTCAATAGGGCAGTAACATCTAACCTACTGCTCCCCACCCACCCCACCCAGTCACACACTAGCTTTGCTGGCTGCTTTGTTCTCTGACCTTGACATGCTCTCATACCCCATGCCCTAGTGCAAGCCCTTCGCTCCGCTTAGCAGGCTGTCTCCTCTGCTGTTTCCGGATCACAACCAAATTACCCATCAAATGGCACCTGCTCTCCCACACCCTCCCCAAGGCCACCAGGAAGCTGCATGCTCCCTCAGCACTTCTGGACCTCTTATTATACTACTGTGATACATCTGGGCATTTACATCTCTCCCAACCCCACTGAGCTCTAAAACTCCAGCACTTTCCTGTTCCTCTGCAGTTGCCAAGCTCCTTCCTGCTTCAGAAAAATGCTGTTCCCTCCCTCTGCGCCACCTTATTCTTCAGGTCAAAGCTTGTCCAGTTTGAAAGTGTGCTCCTAACCCTCCAGAAGCACTCTTATTTCCGTTCAGAGCCCACTAGTGACTTGCAGTTCATTTGTGTTGTCAGGCATCTGTATCCCCTGTGAACTATAAGCTTTCCTAAGCACAGGGGCTTACCAGTTTTGTTCCCCATGTATAACTAGGGCCTCTCCTTCACTGTTAAATGTGCCTCAAAATGGTAACAGCTTGGGCTTTAGAACCAGACAAGTTCAACTTATTATGGGCCTCACTGCTCTGTAACTACCCCCAGGCAGCTGTCATGGCAGCCGAGTGTGACGCCCACCACTCAGAGTGTGCCAAAGTGCCTAGAACACTGTGGACACTCCGGGAACCCCCGTTCCCTCTCCTTGCTTGCCTTCTTCTCGCTGTAACAGCACCTGGTACATGATAGGGGATCAACGAACATCTGTTGAATGAACAAATCCTCACAGGAGGCAAAATCATGCCCATTAAACTACAAGAGTTTGGTTTTTTTCTAAGTTTCTGATAGGGGTATTCATTTAAAGCTAAAGCCGGTCATTGTTGTGAGCCTCCCTGATTAAACCCTCACCTGGCAAACCAGGGAGTCTTTCTCCACTATACAGCCTGGTTCCCTCTCCATACCCCTCCTACGTCCAGGCTCTCCACATTTCTCCTCAGGCCTCAATCCAAGGGGTAGGTCCCCAGCTTGTGGAGACACACACAGGATATGCTTGGGTTCTTTGCTTTACATATTCAACAGCCATGACAATCTCCAGGGAAAATGCTTGATATAAAATTACTTACCTAGTATGACCATTTTTTTTTAAAGGTTTATGGGTGAAGTTTCTTCTTTATGCTTTTCTGTATTTTTTAAGTATTACAATGAGTATGTATTATGACTATAATTAGAAAAAAATCAACATTAACAAATTCAAGATAACATCAAATTTGCCTAAAACCAATTCACCTAATAATCAATTTGCCCAGTGCCATATTCACCCACAATTCACATTTTAGACATTTACCACATTCACATTTTACATACAACATAATGAAGCCCTCCTCACAAAAAAAAAATCATTTTTAGATGCCAATTTTTCTTTTTTTAAAAAATAAGTATTGTTTTCATCCAATTCCTCTAAAAGTACCTCTGCCTTTGTTTTTAATAAAACTTTGTCTAGTGTAATTAATGCCTTCAGATATGATAGGTAAAGCACCTCCTCGACAGCCTCTAAGGCATCTCTGTTGAGGTTTCATTTACTCTAGTCTTGAGTACTTTTAAGGATTTTTAGCATTTCTTTTAGGAGGTCTTCTGTTTTAATTGGCTTAAAATGAAAAACATTTCTGAGATGCAAAACTTCTCAAGGAGAAACCATCCCAACCAATATATAAAATTACTTAAACACCCAAATTTTAGTTAAAGCTGTTAAGTGACTTGAGTGTGAACAGGTCAGTTCACCCCAAACTAGTCAGGACCCAAATCTTCCAGTACTAATAAATATAGTACACCAGTGTCATCAGAGCCCAGCTGTTCACTATCGCTCTTTGCAAATCTCTCCCCCTCCTCACCTCCAGCAGGCCAGCTTTAAGGGCATCCAAAGAGTAGAAATGTATTTTAGCTGTTCTGAAACTAGAGGCATATGCAAAATAGAGCTAATTACCCTTGCCTTCTCAACGATAATATCCAAAGAGATACTAAGGCAATGCTGTTGAATGGGAAAACACAGGGTCATATTTCAGGATTAAGTTTTAGAGTCAAACAGAACCAGGCTCAAATCCAATTTACTGTGTGACCCTGGGCAAGACACTCTGCCAAAATAAACCTGTTTCCTCATCTGTAAATGGTGACGCCAATGAATATGTGTCAAATCTTATAGGTTGCTATAACAATGGCCCTACCGTTTAACACCTAGTAGATATACTCAATAAAAGGCAGCTACTGTCAGGAATTTTTCCCAGACCCACTCACTGCACTTGAACCCTTGCCAGAAGCAGGCAGGCACGCTCACTGTCTCCTCAGAAGCGCGCACTGCATTTGTCTTGGCACTAAGGGAGAGAAAGTATTTTAATGAAAAGGTCAGTCTGCCCCAAACCCACATTAATTTTGTTTTGTTTTGTTTTGTTTTTAAACAGGGCTTTGCTTGACTCCACTTTTTTCTCCCTACTCTGGGCCTGCCCAAATTTCCTAGCAGGAAGACAGATTTGAGAATTAGCAGGGGTGGTTTGCCAGATGTTCCTTTGCAATCTGCCTTTGTGACTGCCCTCTGACTAATTCAAACTAGGTTTAACCTAGTACTGGAAAAAAAAAGTCTGATTGCTTAAACATGTCCTACCTGCTTGCTAATCCACATAAAGCTCCAATAAGAAAGATCTAAAGAAAAACTTAACATTTTCCTCAGAAACTAGGGGAAGGTGTTAAATAGCTTACCCGCGGTCACCAGGCCTTGGAGGAGAGAAGGATCAGATTTGTCCTTCCTGAAGGCCAGGGCTTTTTCTTCCAACCACTGGACCAGGCTCCCTTCAGACATTAATCAAACATTGCACCACACTGGTGGTAGCTTCAGAAGCATAAGGTAGACCTCATGCAACTTGGAGTACAATTCAACTGAGAGGCCAAGGTTTGGCAATATTCAATTTGTACATCATAAAAAATTATTTAACAATATCCAAGTCCTAGATTGATTGTATAATTCAGCCAGGATGTAAAACAATGGAATTTCTCTCTCCAATTCAGCTGCATCCCCTTTTACTGCCTTGATCTTGTCTGACATCTTATTTTCTTATTTGCTCAGAAATTGTCTTTTCTTTTCCTTCCTCCCACTCTTATCTAGGAACCTTCAATGGGTACTTAGGCTCACTCCAACTAGATATGCAAAATGTCAAGAAACTAGCTGGTGACAGTGTTAGGCTGAAATGCGTTATTTACAAACAAAATCCACAACCAGGATGACCTAGACACAAACTTTAATGGAATCTCAAGCATTCAACCTCTTTCCAGTGTTAGATTTCCTCAATTCTAACCTGGACCAAAATTCAAATAGCCATAGATCACTTGGCCATCCCAAGTGAGGAAGGATTGTTTGTTAGAACACTTAAGCCAATGAGCGCTGAAGGGTGAATGCTCAGAGAGCATCAGGACACAGCAGTATCAGCTGCAGTATGAGGCTCTTCATTTCCTTACCTTTTATCCTCACAATCACCTTAAAAGGACATTGCTCATCTCTGCTGAAAAGGAATACGAGCTTCAAAACAAAAAAAAAATGCCGTAACTGCATGAGCTCAACAGCTAGTAAGTGCTGAAGTTAAGACCTGAATGCAGCTCTGCCTTGAAAAGAGGCATTCTTTCCGCTACACACAGAAAAGTTGTGTACTAAATGTTTTAATTCAGCTGATATGATAAAATGGCAGTCAAGATGAACTGCCTGATGGGCAACTTTGCTGAGTATTTCTAGCATGTGCCAAACCTGGCAGATGATGTATCCTGTGGAATTTAATTCTTACAACCAGAAATTAGGCATCCGTACCACAATGCTAATGCCATCCCCCTTCCACTCAACAAAATGCCCACACAGACCTCTTATTTTCCATGCATCTTTATCACAATGCCAATGCCATTTCCCTTCCACTCAACAAAAGGCCAACAGAGACCACTTATTTTCCACGAGGCCCCAATCTTCTAGTTGGCCCCAACATCCGGTCATGCCTCAAACTCCCTGTATTCTCCCCCATGTTAAACCAATATGGCAGGCTTCAAGTGAAACACCACTCAAGTCAGAGCCTCAAGGTGCTTCAACTTCTAATCCTTCCTTCATGGAAGCTCCGATGCTTTGGATATTATGATCTTGAGTGGTGATCAAAATAAGATTACAAACAAGAATTTCCAAAGAACTCAGAATTAATGAAGTCATGCTAATTTATATGGTGCAGCCACTTACTAGCCATATTACTAATTAATATATAAAAATGTAACAAAAAAATTAACTTTCATTGGAATCTAAGTTCCTTGAAGTCAGCAACCAGGAAGAGTTCAGGCACAGAGACAACTCAAAAACATTTGTTGAAAAAACAAGGGACGAGAGATTAAGTTATTTTCTCTAGGCTTCGGGCCTCACCTTACCGTTCAATACTTGTTTCCCCACATCCCAGTTATACTACCCTTCTTTAAAAATTCTGTTCCTAACATGTGAAAATTCTACTTCAAACCCTTTTGAAAATGAAGATTTTCATGCTTTCCTACAGCCTGTTTGGTTAACAGCCAAATTCAAAGCTCTTCATACAAGTACTGCAAGGGGTCAGGTGCGGTGGCTCACACCTGTAATCCCAACACTTTGGGAGGCCGAGGCAGGCAGATCACTTGAGGCCAGGAGTTCAAGACCAGCCTGGCCAACATGGAGAAACCCCATCTCAACTAAAAACACAAAAGCCAAGTGTGGTGGTGCGTGCCTGTAATCCCTGCTACTTGGGAGGCTGAAGCATGAGAATCACTTGAACTCAGGAGGCAGAGGCTGTAGTGAGCCAAGATTGTGCCACTGTACTCCAGCCTGGGCGACACAGCAAGACTCTAGACAAAGTGCCACAAGGCCAAGGGGGAGCTAAGAAAATACCAGGAGTCCTTGCAGCTCACCTTTCTTCTACCCATCCTGAGTCTATCTTATAGGGATTACGACTTAAGAGTCCATGAATAGAACTCTCCTTTCAAAAGCCAACCCTGGCAAGTCTGGCAGAGGAAACCCTTCTTTGGAGGTTTCTGAGAACAAATCTGGCCTCAGAAAACATGCTCTCAACATGCTACAGTTCAGTTCACTAAACCAGAGTCCTGTAAGACATTCCATCTGACCTCTTCCCACATCAAAAGTGAGTCAGTAGAACAAATAATACAGAATAGCAAGAACACACTTTACGAAATGGTCAGAAGTAGAGAGAAATTACATGATCTTTGATGTCACTTGACAGTTTCTTCAACTACTGCAAATTACTGCTTTCATCTTCCTATCAGTGGATTTCTAGCTTAGCAATAGCTCATGCTCACCATAAACCTCGCAAAAGCCTACTGAGAAAACCTGGTATCACCCTAATGTACAAGTTGCTCCACTACACCCACAAGTACTGCTTCACTTGGGGGATTTATCCTGATTACGATATATCCGAGGACATGAGCTAACCTTATTCCCCTCTTCAGGTGTGCGGTTCTTACAGAATGAGTGCTGTTAGACCACCACCACTCAAATTCCAGGGAATTAGTGATGTGCTAACATACTCTGGTTATAAAACACATTCCTACATTTGACTTGGGATAAGAAAACCAGCTAGTGACTCCTGAGAAATGTTTTAAGGTCCCCTGTTAAATGAAGTAGACAAGGGTCATAACTTGCTTCTAAGGAAACTATGGGGATTAACAAAATCACCTTGAGCCAAGCTAAAACTTCAGTTGCTGCCTAGAGATGGCAACATGAAATACAGACTCCTCTCTCAATGGAAATGGTTGAGAAGAGGCCATCACAGACAAAATGAATGAGAAGGCTCATTAGGTGCCTTCTACTTTGAGATTTTAAAATTTAAATATTTTAAATTTAAATTTTTAAAGAAGACTGGTTTTTTTTTTTTTTTTTTTTTTTTGAGACGGAGTCTTGCTCTGTCACCCAGGCTGGAGTGCAGTGGCCGGATCTCAGCTCACTGCAAGCTCCGCCTCCCGGGTGCATGCCATTCTCCTGGCTCAGCCTCCCGAGTAGCTGGGACTACAGGCACCCGCCACCTCGCCCGGCTAGTTTTTTGTAATTTTTAGTAGAGATGGGGTTTCAGCGTGTTAGCCAGGATGGTCTCGATCTCCTGACCTCGTGATCCGCCCGTCTCGGCCTCCCAAAGTGCTGGGATTACAGGCTTGAGCCACCGCGCCCGGCCAGAAGACTGGTTATTTTTAAGGAAAAAAAAAGTTATTCAACAATTTAGGCAGATGACAAAGACCATGCTTGGAAAACTAGCTTTATGGGAATTTTCATTGTTAAGAAACCAAAGTGTTCACATTTGGGTCATTCAACATGACAAAGGCCACAATGGTATCGGTTTCCTTAAAAGAGAAGTCTACTAAAATAGTCTCATATTTAAGAAAACCTAAGTGAAAAACATGTAACCTAACACAGCTTAAAAATTACAGGAAAAATTTGTACCTTTAAAGTCACATTAAAGAGAGTCAAAAAAATCTTACGGGTTATCAAGGAGACCACAAAAAACATGAACAGCTAAAGTGGATGCCAGTAGCCTAAGTTTACTAACAGTGATAGATGAAAAATACAGTTACAATAAGTATGGCTAAAATGTTTAATATCCCATAACAAATGCTTATTGAAGCCAATGCTTATTCTTGAGCCAGGCTTTGTATGAAAACTGTAGTAATAGTTTTAAAACTTTTACTATTTTACTATAAAAGCCAAATTAGGATGAACTGAGTGCTTTAAAGAATTTTCAAAAATAATTATTTTACAGTTGGAAAGTGTATGTCATATATGCAAAGAGATTTGTTCTGAGTATCTCAAGAACTTCAGGATAAAAATGGTAATGTGAAGTAAGCCAAAGCGACAGAGAGAGTAGTAGTAGCCTAATAGTGCAGTAAAGCTCCCCTAACAGTCTTGGCACAGTGTCCAGGCACGGTCGGTTCTCTGCTGGGGGCGACTTTCTTGGCTGTGAAGGCAGATCATGCCCTCTGTCACTCATGGGGAGCAGTTCTGCCCAACTGTCTCTTTTCGACAACTTTATCATCAATCTCTTTATTAACAGCTCCACTGCAGTCAGAAAACGCAAACAAGGACCAATTCTCATGCCAGATTTCTGGAAATCACATAGCACCAGGCATCACACAGTGTGAAAGTTTCTAAGGAGGGTGCTGTGCCAAAAGAGAGACAGCATCCACAAGGAAGAACACAAAGTTGGGACATTTTACATACACACACACACACACACACACACACACACACACACACACACACTCTCTCTCTCTCTCTCTCACTTAATTTCTGATGCCTAGAATCTGAAAGAACCCCAATACCCACATATATGTATATGCATGGGGATTGAGAGGGGCATGGCAGTGAGACAGAGATCACCTTACTCCCCAGAAATAACTTTGCTATTTTGCACTTCCAGAAGTCTTTGAGCAAAAACAGTATTATACCAAAAAAAAAAAGTTTTAACTATTTTAGGACTAAATGACATTATTAGAAAACACACAAGACTGAGAGAAATGTCTCCAATGAGCTATAAAAAAAAACCCCATAAAACTGAAATGTTTGAATTATTCAAAATATATATTTTCAGCATGAAATCTGTTGGATCAAAAAATAACATCCTACAAATTAATTAAAGGAAACACTTCTAAAAGGCTTGTGAAGCATTTTTAAGAGACTTAGAGATAATTAAAAAAAAATCAGGTCATAATCATATCACTAATAAAAACCATCCAGGTTATGTGAAAAATGAGGATACCATCTACGTCGTTTCGAATATTGTGATGTGTGGTGATTAAAAGAGGTGAGACTTTATCATTTAACTACTAGTAACATTAAAACCAGCCCAAGACTAAAACCTACCATAACAAATCTGTTGACTTATTTGAAAAACTGACAAAAAGAATAGTATTCAGTGACTACAGAGGAAAACTCTGTAACTTTAAGACTGGTAATATATAACTGAATTTATACTGTTGCAAAATTTTGCATTTTGCTGTGGTATGTCATAATGTTCTGACACCTGTGCTCATGTGAAAAGGGAACACTGCTGCTTAGACCAAGTTGGCAGTGCCATTCAAGTCCAGGGTGAATCAGTTCTCTAGCATCCAGACTCTATTTATACCAAAATGAAAAACAAAACCAGCACACCTTTCCCTAGTCAATTCTGTAACCCAGTGAGAGGGAGTGTGAAGGGCTGAACATAAGTCCATTCTCACCATTAAAAAATTAAAACAACATATAACAAACAAACTCTAAGCTGGTGGCACAAAGCATTATTCTGTACCTTAGAAATATCAAAGCAAGCCAGGCACAGTGGCTCACGCCTGTAATCCCAGCACTTTCGGAGGCCGAGGCGGGTGGATCACCTGAGGTCGGCAGTTCAAGACCAGCCTGACCAACATGGAGAAACCCCGTCTCTACTAAAAATACAAAATTAGCCAGGCATGGTGGCGTATGCCTGTAATCCCAGCTCCTCAGGAGGCAGGAGAATCGCCTGAACCCGGGAGGCGGAGGTTGCAGTGAGCTGAGATCGCGCCATTGCACTCCAGCCTGGGCAAAAAGAGCGAAACTCCGTCTCAAAAAAAAAAAAAAAAAGAAAATACCAAAGCAAAAAATAATGCTTTGATATACACACACACACACACACACACACACACACACAAACACACACACACACCCTCACTCTTGCTCACTCTTCTGTTCTTTACCTGAATAGACACATTTCCCACCTTACTGGTGGAATTTAAAGATACCCAAACCAGAGGAAAAAAATGACTGCACTCTTATTTACATTAAAGCATGAATACTTTGAAAGTTAACATTTTAAACAGCAGGTAAACTCTATAAACTCAACAAAAACTGTGCCCTTTGTAGGTGTGACTCTTAGCTGGATTAAAATAGAAAACATATTAAAAGATAATTGCACAAAAAAGCACAATAACTAAAATCACAACCTTTCACACAAATGTAAAGTTTCTGAAATGTGAGCTTAAGCACAGTCTTAAATGCTACCCTTTTAAGGAAAGGCCTATGAATTGGGAAGGGATGAAGAAAGAAAAAATATACTTAAAAATTCCATCCCTTTCAACAGAATACTTGTGTGGTTTGATCAGCTGTAATGATGTTCCCAGAATATTGAGACAAAAGCATGTCTCCAAAGAAGAAAAGAAGTTGAAATGATTTCCCAAGTATGTAAAATCACTTCTAGAATAAAGTACAATCACTTCTGAAATACATGGCTCAAAAACATTGAGGCTATCTTCCCTTATTGGTGCGAATAAAAGCTATGTAAAATTTAACAATAATTTTTAAATTGATAAAAGAATGAATTGATTCTATGAGAAACAGATATTAGAATTAAACAGACCACTTGTTTCTATATAACTGAAGGTCCTATTTATTACAGAACATAATATTTCATTTACCAAATTAAGGTCTGAGTGAAGACAGCATCCATTTGTGATGCTGGTTCAAAGAAAAGCTAACAAGCAAAATAAGGTGGAGAAATAAAAATCAAAATAAAACATGTAATTCAGGCTAAAAACCAACTAATTTTCCTTATACTCATCATTTTTATTAGAATAAAAACAGGTAAAAGTATATCCAAAGGATTGCTCAGTGCTGCTTCAGGTAAACAGTTTTATAATTTAAGTGCATCTAAGTGCACTAACAGTATTTCTAGGGCTCAGTCTACACGTCCGTATACATTAAGGATTTCTCTGTTCATATGTCCATTACAACTTGGAGCTGCTGATCATTTATTGCCACCTTGAAGGCAGCCAGAATTAATACTATGCAGAGCTCTAAAACATTTTAATTTGTGGTGGAAAAAAAACCTCTTAATTAGAAAAATAAAAACTTTATTCTAGAATATACCCTTTATTCTAGAAAAAACACAACTTTTTCCATTATAATTTTACTAATTCAGCAAGATGCATGAAAATGCCAAGAGGCCATGTGGATGATAAAACTCAGAAACTGTGATATATAGTCCTGCATCTAGATGTCTACCAAAGTAGAGGAAGTACAGCCAGTCCAATTCTTTTAGTGTTAACAAGGGAGACAAGGGTAATTCCTACAATATTTTCCCTTTTACTGAATAGTCTCAGAAGTTAAATTTTGCTTTTACTAAAAAGTTATCCTACAATGCAGCCACATCCCCATTTTTATATATAGGGATAGTTGTATTAGAATTTTAAAATAGAATTTTAGAAATGATATATGAACAACTACATGTCCTTCAGAACAATGGCTTTGACATAAAGAGGTCCACCTCTCCACTCAAAACACAAGATAACCATACTCAAGAGCTGACCATCACAAAGTACACAGAGCAGCTCACTTCTACACCATGAGTTAAGTATTCAATGCTGAGCATCTGGGGGATTAAGAAAAGCAATATCTGATTTGCATTTAGTAAAATAAGAAATGGAATCCTGGTTGGCTGTTGTCTGTAATTCTAAATTCACTGAAAAACAACAGTGCCACCTGCTGACATTAAAGTGCTAAATGCTTTGAAAAGGACAGTACACTGTCTACAGGCATAGAATAAATATACAGATAAGTATGGTGTCTACAGACACAGAATACTTTAGAGGACAGAACAGCTAAAATTGAATTAATAGTAACTATATTAATGTTTTCTTCCCTAAAGATCAATTATATGAAAAACAAACACCTAATTATTATCTGAGCTATAAATACAAGGCTGCTGCCAATGGCTTAAGTTAACCAGAAACAAATCTTTTCTAATGTAACCAAATTCTTTTGCAAATCTTCACTTAGAATCACACTATAAACTTATGACAGAACCAATTAAATTACTGAAAAAAAGGAGTAGTCAAAAGAAATCAGACAACTGTGAGATTGTGCTGTTTTTTTTTATTGTGTTTTCAATGGAGAAATACATCATCTGTTTACAAAATAGCTCTTGAAAAATACAAGGAGTACAGATACTATAAAACAAAGCAAACTCCAGTCATGAGACACTACATACATCATGCGAAAGCAACAGTCTGATCTCCAGGTTATGAAAACTATAATTAAAAAGTCACTACACAGAAAAGGTCCAAGTTTCCAGCTTGGCAAAACTTGGGTGCAGTTACATGAAACGTTTAATAAACTGAATTGTTTTCCCCAATGTGTAAACAAAATGACAAGACTAAATCTGTGCCTGGTAATTTCAATCTAACTCTGAAGCTACACAAAACACACAGACACCTTGTACACTTCACCTGTTAGTATGACCAGCTTTTTTCTTCGGTGGTGGAAGGAAGGGCAAGGTGACTGTGTAAAGCAAAGATGTGGGAAGTAGAAATATTGTTTACTAGACATTATAAAGTCATGGTGAAAAGAAAGCTTCGATTAATGCATAGCCTAAGGGGGAAAAGACTACACTCCAACTTCAGAAAATTAATTTAGAAGGATAGGGGAAGAGATTAAGTAATTGCAGTTTAACATGAAAAATGCACATGTGATAGAATGGAGCACAATGGAGGATTCATAAAACATGCTCATCAGAAAAATCTGTTAAGTTTACTTTGTCCAGATTAAGAAAGAGTAAGTTTATCAACATCTGGCATCCCTCATACTTTGTAAAGATAGATCTTCTACTGCTTAATTATGAGAAATTATTTTATTCAAAGAAAAGAGCTCTTAATCTTTTGAAAAAAACAAAGAAGGAGTAGAGAGCTGACTAGATGTCAAGTGCTTGCTAGAAATGATTTTTAAAATGCTTCTACATGTAAAATGTACTGACAAATTTTGGTAAACCATTTAAAAATAAGAATTAGTTTTAAAATCTTGGAGAAAATGACTTTTTGCCCACATTTAAAACTGAAAATCAATTTTACTATAGATAGGAGTTCTGTGGAGTGTACAAAATTCCTCTTAGAGATCAAATGGCCATCCCAGACAGATACCATGTTTCACAGGCATTACTTTTAGTCACCCTCAAGTTTCAGCCATGGGACCAAAATTTAGTGTTCTGTGCCATGTGGTCACAGGGTCATTGGTTTCACATCATGGCTTAAGAAAATACTGGCATTTTGTTTCTTACGAAATAAGTCCTACCTTGTGCATACAAGCAAAAAGAAAAAGGAAGGGGAAGGTGCAAGAAGCTTTTTGTTTAGTTTGTTTGTTTTGAAGACAACAGATTGAAGGCAAAAGAATACAGAGCTTTCATAAGCTCAAAGAAAAATATTTGCTGGCTGATCGCTGATTTGTATGCACTATAAAACAATTCCATAAATAAAACCAATATATCATTTCTTAATCATGACCCTATCAAAACCAAGTTATTTCCTAACTATTCTTTCAATGTCAAATGTACCCTAGAGTTGACGTTTCATTTTTAAGGGTTACAGCTACCTCACAGGAACTGAACTAGATGTACTCTTACCCTTTCTCTGAAGTATAACAGTACACCACTGCACAACGGTATCCAATTTGAAGACTAAAGGTAAAGAAAATTCTTCAGGAAAAACTGAAAATCCATCAAGCTGAAACTCTAAAATTAGTTCTACTTTCTAATGAAAAATACATAAAAGTGCATCATCAGAATAAGTAATTCTTATGCCAGTTTGTATTGCAAATTTTCCAAACAATGCATCAAACATAAACCCAATCCAGATGTCAATTATGAATACAAATATAGCTTGAGGTTGTTTTTTTAAAGGCAGTAATTTTTGAAATAGTTAATGCAACTGTTGCTAACACAATAATAATAGTACTCCTGGCTTCACATACTAACCTGGACTTCCGATCAAGTGCTGATTAGCCCAGTAAGGGAGGTCACCAAAAAACCCAAATCCATTTCAGTCATGTCTAGTCTTGTACCCTCCATTCTCCTTTTTTAGCATTTGAAGACAACAGGTTGAGTTGGCAGATATTGTTTATGGACCCCTGAGGTTGTTTTTACCGATTCAATCTCAGTTTTATTGAATTCTTGATAACAGGAATAGGATTTGCAGGGAGAGCAGGGATATCAGAAAGGTCTGTACTGGATGTTTTCTGAGAATGAAAGCAAAGAACACAACATTGTTCAAAGCACCATAATTTAACAATGAGATGTATTTAAGAAACCTTATGAGAAAAGTATTACAAATTTAAAAACTCTATAATGTTGTCAAAATGGAATGTAAATATGACTATCACATTATTTAACAAATAATGTGTTCGACAAAGGAATTTTCAAATAGGTATGTTTTAACAATATTTTAAAAACTCCTAAGTAATTTCAAATAGTTTTTTAAATTGTTCCTCTAAGAATCACCGATCACATAATGCTTAAGTTACTGCTAAACCGTATTCACTTATTACCACACTAATAGCGGTAATATTAACTAGTATTGGAGCACCCCCAAGTGGGAGAATACTTAAAGTTCATTTTATACAAAGCAGCAGCAGTAAATTTATTTTCTGACACTGTAAATTATACAATTAAATCTATATAGCTGAGCAATAATTTAATCATCCTACATTTTAGATAGATTATTTTCATATTAATTAGATTAAATCACAAGCTTTCTTTAACACTAAAAAAAATACAGAGATGGATCTTTTAAAGTTTTATTATGGAAAATTCCAAACATACACAAAAGTAGAGAGCACTGTATAACGGATCCCCATGTATTCATTACCCAGCTTCATCAATTGTCAAATCTAAGCCACCGTCCTCCCACTTTCAATTCATCTTGTGTTATTCTGAAGCAAATCCTAGAGATCCTATCATTTCATTTATAAATATTTCCAGATTTATCTCAAAACAGTAAGAATTCTTTATTAGGTATAGCCACAATATTATCACCTCCCCAGAAATAAGTACATACCTAACATTACCAAACATAGGAATGTATTTTTTTTTTAAATCAACATAATCATTCTTCTTATATAACTGGGTGATTTTTCTCTCTATGGCTCTATGAATCCTTTCATTAGAAAGAAAATTCTACTCACTCATAAAAATATCTAAAAGGTAAATACCCATGGGTACTAATTACTACAGGGATAAATTCAGTAAGACAAAACTATGAAAATAAGTCCCTAGAGAGTATGTGGCAAACCAAACACATGCAATCACAGGACAGTTTACGAAAGATAAACAAGTTTGTCCATGTATCAATATTAAGCATGCTTCCTGATGTTAGTTACTCCCCCTAAAGTTTTATTAGATTATGGAAAAGGTATTCTGGAAACTAAACATAATATTTATATATCTTTAGAGACTATGAAAGTTAACATCTAGCAAAAGCACATTTTTAAATGATCACGTTAAAATAACTCTGAGCTGCAAAGCAGCAAAATATCATCATAGTATCAGTACAGCAGCAGTTGTTATCTCAGTTACTTTGTAGAGATTAACCAGTTTTATCATCTATTAAAGAATATATCTACTTTGTGTCAGAGTCTGAGCTAGACGTTAGGGTTCATTCATGTGAAAGGATTCAAGAAGAAAATTATTTAACAAAATGAAGGTTCACAAACAAATCAATGAAAAAAGATTCCAGATGCCTACTGTGAGATTCCGTATGTGAGGGTCTGTCACAAGTAGAATTGCTAGGACAAATGAAAAAGTAATTCTGAAGAGCTATGGGCTATATTAATAACTAACTGAAATCAGTAGTGGAAAAATAAGGCAGAAATACATTTTTAAAATAAAAATAAATTAGCCTTTACAAAAGAAATACATGAAGAATGTTTTTTAGTTCATTCCTAGTTTGAATTTCACTCTTTGACCTACAAATAAAACTTACGTATGAAACCTGTATAAGTGACTAGTGAAAATTTAAATGATTTGCAGTATCAAATAATATATTAATATAAGGGGATGAGTTAACATTGAAACAGTTCCAGAGAACGGTTCCGTCAAATCCAGGGCCCTGCCTTAAAACTACAATAAATACGTTTATAGGCTAGCAAGTAATTACTTTCACAAAGATTAATTTTAATAGTCTTCTATGAACTCTCACTTTAATTCAATATACCACACTAATCTTCAGGACATTTACAAAATTCTCCTTGCTTTTTGCACTTAGTACCTGAGAGGCCAACAGAGAAGCCGCTGTCTGAATAGTTTCTGATTGAGTTGTACTTGTCTCTGTATCAAGTTGTTCCTGTGAGACAAAGAGGATGGGGAAGGGGGAAAAGAGACTTAAAAAAGAATAAAAGAACATAACTGGGTTTGGTGGCTAATAAAGAAGACAAACTGGAAGACAGGAGGGATCAAGAGAAAGATGTGACTACATTACAAAAACACCTAGTGTGTAGATGCTGTAGGTTATTTCACCATTTCAGATATTAATAAATTTCTATTTGCCTACTTAAATCTTTTAAGGCATGGGTCAAAATAGCTCATGACTTTCCAACCAGCTCCAACTTGGGACATTTTAAGCAAACGATAATTAAAAACACACATAGGCACATCATGAAATGTTGCCCAGACAATAACAGAGCATAAACCCAAGGAAAATTCTTAGCTTTGAGGGAGAAAAAAAAACAAAAACAAACAAACAAAAAAACTTATTCAATACTACTAAATAAAACAACCCCACACCTTTAATTAAAAGTAGAAAATATGTCTTAAGAAGATTTCTCCCTCCTTATGGTCTCTTCACCCCTCCTCAGTAATCAGTGCACTGGTTCTACTCATCAGAAAACACAGGGTAAAGTATGTCATACCATTACTCTAAACTTTTTAAAAGCAGTACACAAAAGAAAATAATATATACCAAACATATAAAAATAAAAATATAGGTCAGACCTGGTGACTCACACCTGTAATCCCAGCACTTTGGGAGGCCGAGGTGGGCAGATCAGGAGGTCAGGAGTTCAAGAGCAGACTGGCCAACATGGTAAAACCCCGTCTCTACTAAAAATACAAAATCAGCCAGGCGTGGTGGTGCATGCCAGTAATCCCAGCTACTTGGGAGGCTGAGGCAGGAGAATCGCTTGAACCCGGGAGGCAGAGGTTGCAGTGAGCCAAGAACACGCCACTGCATTCCAGCCTGGGCAACAGAGCAAGACTCCATCTCAAAAAAAAAAAACAATTTAAAAAAGAAAATAAAAATATGAAAACTTCAATTTGAATGAAACTATACCAAAAAAATGAAACACTGCTTTCTCCTATGAAATTAAAAAACGTAAATAAGATGTAAGAAGTAGGAATGGAAGACATGCAGGCTTCCTAGAGGACAACTTGGTGATGTATACCAAACTTTAAGCATACTATTTTCCTCAATAATTCTTCTTCCATTAATTTATGCTAAGTAAATAAACATGAATGAATGGCAGATATGATATTTAGCTGTAACCAGTATTACAGTAGGAAAGCACAGCTTGCTTTTTTAAATGGAAATAATTGCTATGGATAGGAAATTGGCTGGATAAAAATAATCACAGCCTTAAGACGGCATTCTGTGAAGCCATTAATAATTTTGTAGATTACGTAATGACACAAACATTTTTTTCTTGGTTTACAAAGTACATTGAAATTATAAAACAAGGGCATTATGAGGGCACGCACAAAACCTAAGAGAGTATTTGTTAAAATATCCATCAGAGAAACCTGGAGAATTTGGGAGAAGGGGGAGAATTTCTAATTTTTCCACAACAAAAGAAAGTTAAAAGCCTTCAATATATTTCAAATTCTAGGGGAAAAAATGAGTCTTTTACATTTTGGGAAAAAAAAATTTCTTCCACCCCGTCTACACCTCGTTCAAGCCCCATGCACCCCAGGTTCTAGCCAAAACCTTATGCCAAAAACTGCTTCTGTAATCATACCATATTCTCAACCCAACAGACAGAGATCATGATCTCAGCCTGGACTGTCAAAAATCCTATGTATCCTTCGAGGCCACTTCAAATGCTACTTCTTTCTTCAGTGAAGACATTTACTGCTATTTCTGCAGTCAGAAATAACATCTTACTTCTCTTGCCCCTTGGCCCCCAGCCCTCAATTACTTTGATTTTCTTTGATAATGTAATTAATTACATTCATGACTTATCTTCTCTACTTAATTATAAGCTCCTTTAAAGGCACAGAATGTGTTACACTCATCACTATATTCCCTTCAGTGTTCAGCATTACATAATTAACAGTAAAAATGAACAAATACTTCTCCACAAACACCACTAAAAAAATCTAAAACCTATAGCACAAAATACAATATTTTAGAGACATTTCTATTACATCTTCTGAACTCTCAATTGTGTATGTATTCTAAAGGCTAAATTAGTATACCTTTGCTTCTGTTTTATCATGTCCACTCAAAGCAAGACAGTTAGCATCTTCACTTGTTTCATCCTGTTTTTAAAAAAAAAAGCTTTATTCTCTAAAATGAAAAATTTAGATTATTTGCCAATCAATGCTTTACTTTATAAACTTTTTTAAAACTACAAAATAATTAAACCTGTAAGATCAACTATAGCCTTAAAATAGATAACTGGTTCTTCTTTTAAAATGTTTTTATCAAATTAAATTTGGCTTCAGAAGCTAATAAAACTTTAAAAAGCATCAGGAAAACTGTTACTGCAGATCACCACCTAAAGTACGTTTCCAAAACCACTAAGAGTTCATAGAAATATATTTTGTAAGGAAAAGAGAAAAAAAAAAGAGATCCTGATCAAACAACTTTAGGAATTTGGCATAGTTATCACCCCCATTCTGGGAGCCTCACATAGAGTGGCACACAGAAGGTTCTAATCAATTCTACCAAGAAGAACACCACTTTAATCTTCCCAAGCCTAGTTAACCAGAGAATCCTTGTTCCTGGTACGACCTACTAACATCCTACAGAACACAAGACTCGAGAAACGCCTTGCTTGGGTCTTAAGAACTATTTTGACACTATTTTCTCAGCAGAATTAAAATTTAATTTTAAATGTGACTCTTAAAACAGGCATAGAAAAACCACAGGCTAACTTACAGCTTAGAAGAGATTTAATACAGTACCAGTCAATTCCAATAAGGACTTTATTTGTACCCTGCAAATATGCAAACTTTAAAAATAGTAATGTGTCACAATTGGCCAAATCTGAATACTGACTGATATGTAAAACTATGGATTATCAATATTTGTGTGATAAATATACTGTACTTATATTTTATAGAAGTCCTTATTTTTAGATATACAAAGAAATATTTTTGGTTATGCCTGGGGTTTGCTTCAAAACAATGGGGAAGGAAGTGATGTGGGTACGTAGATAAAACAAGGCTGGCTGTGAGTTGTTAACTGTTGAAGCTAGGTGATGCAAACATGACAGTTCATTATACTTATGACATGTTTGAAATTTTCCATACAAAAAGTTTTATATATATATATGTGTGTGTGTGTGTGTGTGTGTATATATATATATATATAGAGAGAGAGAGAGAGAGAGAGGTTAATTTAGCTATATAATCCAGGAAACAGAGTAAACATTTTCCATTTTTATTTTACATTACCATTTATATTTATTTGAAAAACCTTAGGATATGATGACCATTAAGCAGAACTAAACTACCTCAGAGTATCTAAAACTCTCCTATCTATATACATTTAGTGCATTACTGAGTGAAGCCAGTATTTATTTCTGGTTTGCTAAAATTTCTAATACCGAGTATTCATTAGCAGAGAATAAAAGACCCAATTTAGAAGGGCTTCAAAATGAGGATTACTTCTACTACAGCAAATTTCTTTGACTAAAGCACTATGAGATTTAGGCCTGGGTTCTAATCCTGCCTCTAACTGTAACTAGATCTGTAACTGGAAAAGCCACTGAACAGCAAGTTCTTCTGGTAGGAAATGAGATTAGCCCATGGAATAACCTAATATCCCTTATCTTCTTAAAATGCTATGTTTCTATTAATCAACTCCATAGAAATGCCATAAGCAAAATTCAGACTGAGAAAATATATACCAAAAAAAAAAAAAATTACAGGAAAAAGTGGGGAGGGATGGAGGAGGGAATCTGTATTTTAAAGGACACTTACAGATATCAAACAATTGCAACACAGGGATCTTTTTCGATTTCCGGATTTGAACAAACAGCCTATTTTTAAAACAATCAATGAAACAATCGGGACATTTGAGCACTGACTAGATGTTTGATGATATTAATAAATTGTTAATTTTTGTGAGTAGGCTAATTTTACTCTTAATGCTTTCATTCTTAGATATGATTTTTAAGATTCTAATTAAACATGTCTAGATTTTGCTGTTAAGTAATTCAATCGCAAGAGAAAACGAAAAAGGCTGAAAGAATTAAGATTACAAAGATTGGCTGAGAGTTAATTATAACAGAAGCTGTGTGATGGGTACACAGGTACATAAAATGATTCTTCTATATGTATTTTTAATTTTCCATACTTAAGTTTAAAAATTCTATATTCTTATTGCTTTTCTAAACCAGACAAGAAACACAAGTGTTATTCTACCAAGGTAAGTGCAAATAAAATTGCAAAATACCGCACTGGTACAAGCTTAATTAGAACTCTTAGGGTGCCATTTTTAACATTAAAAAAAAAAAACCCAATGTTAAATGCATAGAATTATACTTAAATACACTTTACTAATGTCAAAAGAAATCTGAATTCTGAAATGCCCTGACAACTTCAAACCGGTTATCAGTAGTCTGAATGTGTAACTGACACAAAAATTTAGCATATTCTTAAGCTGCTGCACAACACAATCATGTGGCAGTGGGGCTCTTAATAAGATCTCCAGGCCTAACTTCTAGAAGATCTCTGATTCAGTTCGTCTGGAGAAAGCCCTAAAATCTTTATTGAAAAACAATAACCAAAGAAAACCCAAAAACTAATTCTGTTGCACAACCAACAATGAAAATCACTGCCTTAAGAGATAATTACACAGACACAGATGAGTTTTCAGAACACATCTTCTAAGTTATGATGATTTACAGTGGGCCCTTCATATCTGTGGATTCTGCATCTGCGAATTCAACCAACCATGGATCAAAAATACTTGGAAAAATAAAAAATAATACAACAATAAAAATGACACAAATTAAAAAATACATCATAACAATAACTTAAACGGCATTTACATTGTATTAGGCATCATAAGTAATCTGGGGGGATTTAAAGTACTACACAATACTCATTTTTCATTCTCATTTACCATCTTAAGAGTGACAAAATTCATCAGATTACTTTTAGTTAATAGCAGCTATTTCAAAAAAAAAAAACTGAAGTCTTCAGAGAATAAGCTAAATAATAAAATAATTTTCACCATTCTTAATCAAAACATAATAGAATCCATGAGCAATCTAGAGGGTTTTTTTCCACTCTAAAGAAATTTTGTTGTAATAAGTAAATTACTAAATACATTCTTAGCTTAAAAAAAAAAAATCACAATGAAATTGGTGCTTTTAGACTGTCACCTCTGGGGAAATAGCGAATGCCTCATTGATTGGAAAACAACATGAAAGTGACTCGAGGGAGAAATAAAATTGTGTAACAAGACTACCTCTATTTTAAGACTCATACCAAATCAATGTACACTTTTAATGGTTTTCCCAAAACTAAGACTGTAACAATTGTAAACCAGCTAGTATAAAAAGTTAATACAAGCTCACAAAGCATAGTGGTTCCTGTGACCTCAACACTTTGGGAGATCAAGACAAGAGGATTGCTTGAGCCCAGGAGCTAGAGATAAGCCTGGATAACATAGCAAGACTCTGTCTTTACAAAAAAAAAAAAGTCTTTTTTTAAATTAGGCACGCATGGTGGTGCGCACCTGTAGTCCCAGCTACTTGGGAGGCTGAGGTGGGAGGATTGCTTGAGTCTGGAAGGCAGAGGTTGCAGTGAGCTGAGATTGCTCTGCTGCACTCCAACCTGGGCAAAAGAGCCCAGGTTGGGCTCTTTTTCGTTTGTCTCAAAATAAAAAACAAAAAACTAAGCTGGGCATGGTGACGTGCACCTGTGGGTCTAGCTACCTGGGAGGCAGGAGCCTATGCCCAGGAGTTTAAAAAAAAAAAAAAAAAGCAAATGATGCTAGAAAGTTTCTTTAAGGGTTAGGGAACTAACCATTTAGGGTTCAAAAACTAATGTGGCTGTGTGTACTTGTTTATCATTCAATAAGAATTCCCTGAGAACCTCTAGTATTCGATGGTCCTATAATACCAAGTACAGGAGAGAAACTTCAAAACTCCATTTGGATCATAGAAGCAAAAAACTGCCCAAAGGACCATCAAAAAATCAGTGCAAAAAAAGACAGTCATTAGAGAATAGTAAGTTAAGAATACATATAATTCCATGTTAAATTCTGTTGTAGACAATACCTGCTAACTACACGCACTAAAGAAGTTTAAATGAGAGGGCATAGCTTTATGGCAGAGGTAGTTACTGAGAAGAATGGGAAAGGTGAAGAGAAACTATGGCACTAAAACACTACAGACACACCTACGATTTTCTAAAAGCTTTGTTCCTTGATCCTTCTCTATTCTGGTTCATAAAGTTTTCTTCCAATGGATTTAAAAATAGGCAGCTGGTGTTGCCATGGCTAACTAATATGTTTTTTATATATATACCTCTTCTGTTTTGGTTTTCTTGGGACTCTCTTCTTTATGAGGTGAGGATGTCCTCTTGACTCCTACTATAGGAGTAGGTATTTTTGTTGCTGCATTTCCTGAAGTTGCTGCATTTCCTGAAGATCTAGGTGGTGGGTTTACCAGACGTGTTGAAGAAACAACTCTGGAGACCGTAGGCTTTGGTGGTGGAGAAATGGCTGGTTGTGTGGCAGTTTGAGGAATGCTTTCACTCGATGTACCTAACGAGTAAATATATGAGCATATACAAATTAACCACATCGGTATCAAGTTGTAAGTTTTTGTTTCTCTGAATTTGATTTCATGAATAACTTTACATGCAAAAAATAAACTGGCATTTAAAAAACTGAATTTCAACTACTTAACAAACCCGCTTTTCAAAATGAAGGTTAAACCAAATATAATGTAAGAATTCTCAAACCTGACAAACCCAATCTCCTTACCCCCTGAGCTTTCACTGGAATTTACTTGTGGCACAGAAACTTCAGTAGCCTGTATGTTGGTCACAGATGCTGCTGTTACAGCTGGAGCAGGACTGTTTCTGCTAAAAACAAACAAACAAACAAACAAACAAACAAAAAATTAAAAATTGTCTCAAAATTTAAAAGTAGAAAAATAAATAAAAATAAAATACAATGATCTATAACATGCACAGAAGTTATTTTGTAAAGTAAATGATTCTCTGATTTTACTTCCTATACATACACTTTAGCAACTGACTTTATTGGATAAAGTATAACAACAGTAAAAAGTACACAAACCTTCCAAAGCAGCACTGTCTAATGTTATTTCCTGAGATGACAGAATGTTCTGTATCTGTGCTACTGGATATGGTAGCCACTATTAAAACATAGCTACTCTGCACTTAAAATATGACCAGTGAGAGACTATTTAATTTTAATTAAATTTAAATTGTCACATATGGCGGCTGGCTACTATATCGCCAGAGTGGTTCTAAAAGATCTATTCTTAACTGATTTTGGCTAAGAGACTTAACTGAAGGATTTTTTTGAACAAAAATTATTTATTAATAAGAGGCCAGGCATGGTGGCTCATGCCTGTAATCCTAGCACTCTGGGAAACGAGGCGGGAGGATTGCTTGAGTTCAAGTTTGAAACTAGCCCGGGCAACACAGTGAGCTCTCGTCTCTACAAGAAAGAAAAAACCTATATTATTTAAAAAAAAAAAAAGTTATGAATGAGAAAATGTTCTGAGAAACAGAAAACAGAAATAAACTTCTGTATACAAAGTATAAGGGTTTTGTAAAACCCTAAAAGCCCATCCAGTGGCTCAGTTAAACAAAGACCTTTAAGTGACAAGGAAATATTTCAATATTTAACTTTAAAAATAACTTATTTTAAACCCTCTTTACTCCCCTGAAGTTTCTCTCCCATTTTCTCCTTCTCATGTCAATCTCAAATGACCTTCCTACTTAACAACCAAAAGCCACTAGCCAAATATTACCCCAAATTCTAAGTATAAATATTAAAGAGACACACCTATTTCTATAATTAACCCCTATTCTTTCCTTATTATTCCTTATTACATAAAAAAGCCCAATCTATGTTCTAAATCTCACTAACTCCTGTCATCTCAAGAAACTCAAATCATCACTCCTTTACTCTCCCAACCAACTTTCCTGTCTCAAGTAAATTCTACACATTAGCATTTAAATAAACTCAAGTTTTTATTATCTCCTAAAAGAAAAACAAAAGCAGAAAAGTCCTCTGGTTCCTCTCTCTGTCTCTCTCTCTCAGAGCTACCACCCACACTCTGAAACTGGTGAATGATGACGCCATAAGGAGGTAGGCAACACTTGGAAGACTTGTTATTTTTGGTACCTACATGACATCCACGTGGAACCACAGAGCAGTCAGCTTACTAAAGCTATGGATATCACTGGTACATGAATGTAAATGTAGTCAACAGAGAAGGTGTTACCACTCAGGGACAATATCAAGATGGGATAAACAGACAAAAGAATAATGAGAGAGCCCTCAAGGGCACAAATATTGAAAAGGACAGTTGGCCAGAGAACAACCACACATGCAGGAGGAAAGCCTGAAATGGCTAGCAAGGTGCCTAGTATATAATAAACACTCAATACTTGTTGAACAAATATACAACTGTATTCTAAAAACCCAGAAGTTTTATTTACAGAAGTTAGTATTACTTCAAGAAACTAAATTTCAAAACTAAATTTGTGAAATTTAGTACAGTTGTACACGTTTTATATTCGTTCACAAACTCAAAGGACACAAAGGCTTTACACATCCCAGAATTCTTATTAGTCAGCTTCTTCACTTAAAAAAACCAGAAAAAAATTTTTTTAAATGATTAACACTTACAGGACATATTCAGGCCTAAAGTCTTTGGATTATGCATGATTTGCCTAAAAACATATCACACACACGAAGTCCAAAAGAAAGAAAAGACATCCGCAACACTTCAGCATTTTCTATTTCACACTCATCCAGGGAATCCTCCCCAGCTTGCACTTCTGCCATCGGTTATACGTTAACTGACAAACAGACTTCTAAAACTGCCTTTTAAAAATTGTAATATAGGCCAGTCGTGGTGGCTCACGCCTGTAATCCCAGCACTTTGGGAGGCCAGGGTGGATAGATCACCTGAGGTCAGGAATTCAAGACCAGCCTGGCCAACACGGTGAAACCCCATCTCCACAAAAATACAATTAGCCGGGCATGATGGCAGGTGACGGTAATCCCAGCTACTCGGGAGTCTAAGGCAGGAGAATCGCTCGAACCTGGGAGGCGAAGGTTGCAGTGAGCCGAGATCGTACCATTGCACTCCAGCCTGGGTGACAGAGTGAGACTCCATCTCAAAACAAAAAACAAAACAAAACAAAAACAAACAAAATGTGTGCGTGTGTGTATATATATGTGTGTATATATATTTTATATATATATATTTTATATGTGTATATTTATATATAATATATATTTTTATATATTTTATATATTTATATATGTGTGTATATTTTATATATATTTATATATTATATATGTATATTTTTATATGTGTATATTTATATATATATTACACACATATATAAACATACACACATAAATATATATATATATATTTATTACTTTTATCTTTTTATTTTTTTTAAAGACAGGGTCTCACTCTGGTTGCCCAGGCTGGGGTGCAGTGGTGGGACCACAGGTCACTGTAGTCTCAACCTTGCAGGTTCAAGCAATCCTCCGACCTCAGCCTCCTTAGTGGCCAGGACTACAGGTGCACACCACCAAACCTGGCTAATTTTTTTACTTTTTTCTAGAGATGGGAGTCTCACTATGTTGCCCAGGCTGGTGTTGAACTCCTGGCCTCAAGTGATCCTACCACCTCAACCTCCCAAAGTGTTGGGATTACAGGTGTGAGTCACTGCACCTGGCTGAAAATTTTTCACTGCTTCATACCCAAGGCAGTGGCATGCGCCTCTAGTCTCAACTACTCAGGAGGTTGAAGTAGGAGAATCGCTTGAATCCAGGAGCTCAAGGCCAGCCTAAACAAAACAGCCAGGCCCCATCTCTTAAAATAATAATAAATTTTTAAATTTTTACCTGCTGTGAATGTTAAGAGAGATACCTAGCTCTAAAACAGGTTTCCCTAACTATCATAGATACATTCCCTTGTTACAAAGCTATAAGCAGCCCTAGGACAGAAAGGTGGTTTTGTTCCTTTTGTCTGTTCTCATTAGCACACCATACAGTGCACTGTAGCAGTAGCCATCTAAACACATGAACTTGGAGGGGTTATGCGCTAACATTCATTCACATCTGACTGAAGACATTATCAGTGTCAAAAATAAAATGTTAAGTATGACAAGACAAAACCAAAAAGTACTATCCCCAAAACTAGGAATTAAATTGCTATTAAAAAAAATTAGTAGATGGAATGAAAATAACATTCTAAATAGATGACTTTAATAGCAAACTAAGAATGTATCTGATTGATTCAGCAAACAGCCACTCCACTTCTGTTTTCCTCTTTTTCCTTACCCCTGAGAGCTGCCAGAACTGTTCAATGGACTGGTCTTCGTAGCACTAGTAGGTGAAGGCACAGACATGCTGTTATCACTGTCCATAGACAAGTCAAGGCTGCTGTCATTGAGAGCTGTCAATTTGACACCTTCTGTTGAATGCTGCAAACAATGAAACATTTTACTGAATATATCTTTACTTCATCCAGATGCTGAAACATGGAAACCTTTTACTTAACATATATGGTTTTTACTGAAAAGCACAAATCACTAAATCTACGAAAGTTAGATGTGCCATGCTGATTCTAAAAGGCAACAATTTGGGAGTCAAGTACTTTCTTCTAAGAAGGCCTCAACATTAAATATAGTTCTTATGTGGGAGAAAAAAGGAGAAAAAAATGCTATATTAAATGTATCTACTGACCATAAGATACAACACAAATTAAAAACACTATAATATAAAACAAAAGAATCTCCAATCAGAGAACTCTAAATATATACACATACAAGAAAAATGGTACTACAATGACTCTCTGTAAAGTGGGTCTAGAAGTGATTCTGTTTACATATAGATTTCTAATTATCCTACAATAAACATAAAATTTTTTAAACTTCAAACTTATTGCCACTCCTTACTATTTGTCAATAAAAAGAGCCTCTCTCAAAAGCGAGACACTTTAGTGCTCTAATTGCAATTTATAATTTTTTAAATGGCACTCTTAATACTGTAAATTATCCTGTGAAAAGAAAAGCAGAAATAATTTTCTGAAAACTAAACATAATATACAAATCCTAATGTTGGTCCTCCTTAAAAATCAAAGCACTCCAAAACAAATAAAGCAGAAAAACCAAAAACTATGGATGGTTTCATGGAATTAAAGTTGCTTTCTAGTAACAAAGTTTAAATTTTTGCTATTTGGTGCTACTGTAACATTACATTCAGCTTCATTTTTTTTTTCCAGAATGTTTAGCCTGGGTTCACTTACCTACACAAACATTTTAATGACAATAATTTATACTGTTGACACAAACACATTCCTTATATATGTGCCTGCATTCTGTGCTTTCTAGTTCCCCAAATAACAAAATATTCTTATCTTTGATTTAGCACTAGACATATCA